>NW_022630141.1:167500-265245 GCF_010909765.2 Amblyraja radiata | reverse complement strand
GGTACTGCGGGTACCAGAACCAGGCGGTGGTCTTTTATAGTCGCTGTCGCAGGACGAGCTCAGTTCGTTGAGGTTGGTATAAATTTCCCAAGATAGTTCACCATACTCAGGAAACGCTGTAGCCAGCACGAGGGTGGGGCCGGCATGTCAGTGATGGTGGCAGCTTTCAAAGGATCGGGCTGAGTTCGCCAGAAGTGAATACATGGCCAACGTAAGTGACCTCAGAGACCCTGGAACCTGCACTTCTTAGGGTTAAGCTTGAGGTTGATCTGTCGTGCCCGCTCCAGGACACAGCGTAGGTTCTGTCGTGATCCACCACGTTTTTTCCCGTAGACTAGGACGTCATAACAATGATAGCGCACGGCAGGCCAGCGAGCAGCTGTTCCTTGGTCCTCTGTAACACCTCGCATGCAGAGATGATGCCGAATGGCTTTCGCAAGAACTTGAATCTGCCGACGGTGTCGAAAACGTGGTCAGATCCGATACCCCTTGTCCAGCGGTATCTGCCAAACGAGCTCATAGCGTCGAGGACAGAGAAGACGGCGGCCTGTCCGACCTGAGCTGCAACATACTCAACCGTCCTCATGGGGCAGTGAGGGCGCCTGATGGCAAGGTTCAAGTCTTTAGGGTTGATGCACACACGGATTTTATGTCTGTACTTTTTAACGTGGCAACCATTGTGGACACCCCTCGGTGAGCTCGCTGACCGCTTCAAGCACCCCCATGGAGACCATGTTGTTTTTACATGGACTCGACTTTGTCCTTCATGGCGTGATACCCCGCTACCTAGATCAGTGGCAATTTTGTAGGTGATGGGCAGCTTGCCAAGTTCGTCATTAAACAGGTCGGGGTATTCCTTTGTCGGGTCTACCGATATCATCACCTTGTGGACCGTTCAGTCGAACGACACCAGTCCAGGTCCTGGCATGCTGGCTGCCCACAGAGTCACACAGTCAGAGTTTAAAAGATAAAATATCAAGTCATTCGTTGTTTTTTGCACACAAGTGAAAGTAGCTTTACCCAGCTCTCAGCACCTCGCCCCCGTAAGCATGCAGAGTGGAGCAGTCTGCCATCAGGAGCTCATTATTCCATATCTTCTTGTAAAGGCTTATTGACATTACATTGAAATTCGCCCCCGTGTCGAGCTTAGCGTGAAAATCGGAATTGTTGACAGTTATCAGAACTGGTGGATCGGGTAGCCGGCCAGGTGCATGAAGGAGTGAGTACACACTTGCCTCACCTTGCGAATTAATTGGATCCGCAACGTGGGCAGCGTCGAGCAAGGACGGAGAGCCATACTTGTTATCAACTTGCAACAGCATGTTTAGTTAGGTCTGGAAACTTGTGGAACTTTCCCACGAGAACAGCAGGCAGCAGAGAAATGATTTAACTTCTTCCAATAGTTGCAGGCTTTATCATAGGCAGGGCATGGCGACTATCTGAGGTGCATATAGTTGCAGATCGGGCATGGGGGGGGGGGGGGGGGGGGGGGATCATCGCCAGTGCGGGGCTGGCCCAAAGTGGGCAACGAATTTCGTGTTATCCATTCGAGGTTCAGATTGAGTAGATGTTGCGCTCCGATTCCAGCTGACTGTCTGGCGGGTCAATGAACCCTCAGCCATTCTGCGGCATGCATCAGCTTCATTTAAAGCCAGATCGGGTTTGCGGAGAAAGCTCCGATCTCAGTTTCTGATCGGCATCCCCGTCACCAAAATGTCTCATAGTTAGCTGACCCGTCATTGCTTCGAAACCGGCAACCTCTGGGCTAGGTAACGTAAATCAGCGATGAAGCACTCAACAGGGCCAATCGGGCAACTGCTTGCGAGTAAAAAATCGCATCCGTTGTAAATATGTTAGAGGGCAGGTCACAAATCTCCCTGAAAATACGCAGTAGAACGGCTGGTCCGTCGGCAGTTTCATGGTATCAGTACCTGATCGTCGGGCACCCAGGACCGCTGGGGCGTAACTGAAAGTTCTCGCTCTTCTCATGGCGTCGGGGGCCGGCAAGATTGAGAAGAAGAGAGGCTTTGACTTCATCGGGTTCGTTCCGATGTGCGATATTCATGTAGTGGCGGTAGTCCAGTTCGAAAGTAGCCCAGCGCTCCGCGATGTCCGAATCGAAGATGAGCTGAGTAAGCTTTCGGCATGAGGAAGCCATCGTCAAAATGAAAATAAAAACTTAGCAAAATAAATAAAAACCGGTAAACAGGAGATGGGTTTCGGCCCGAAACGTCGCCTATTTCCTTCGCTCCATAGATGCTGCTGCACCCGCTGAGTTTCTCCAGCAATTTTGTGTACCTTCGATCTTCCAGCATCTGCAGTTCCTTCTTGAACAACAACAGGAGACGCGAGTTGTCTCTAGCTGACACCATGTCAACGAGACATTACACAAGTGTAACTTTATAACAGTCTTTAATAAGGATACAGAGTTAAACGATACACGATTAGTCACTGACTCCAGTCTGCTACTATACTGCGCAGAAGGAGAAGCAGGCGTTATTATAAATGATTCCTAAGGCGGGGTTAGTGGTCTGGAGTGTAGCTATATGAGTGGTTGCATGCATAACCATCTACAGGAGTAAACCGATGATGTCGGAGAAAATCCACGCACTCACGGGGGAACATAGAAACTCCGTACATAAACACTCTTGTCGGTATTGACCCGCGGCTGGGGCGCTGTAAGGCAGCACTCTAACCGCTATGCCACCGTGTTGGATAGCTTTAGCTGAGAAACAACTGATATAAAATAGTTCAAAAAGCTGTAGTAACAGCGAGGGCAGGCAGCATCTCTGGAGAAAAATCCACGCGGTAAAGGGGAGAAAGTACAAACCGTGCGTACAGCGGCCGTAGTTGGAATCGAACCCGGATATCTGAACGTGAAGGCGCAAATCTATTGCTGCCCACTGTTTACTGGCGCCCTCCCCTAGTTTCGATGTACTGGTGCCATCCCCTAAATCCCATTTACTGGTGTCCTCCCCCTGATTCACCAGTTAATGCTGCGCTTCCTAACTTCCCCATTTATTGGTGCGCTCCCCTGATTCCCCATTTATGAGAGCCCTCCCCTATTTCCCATTTACTGAGGCTTGCTCTTTTCGTACACAGTCTCGCAATTTGTGCGCCCGGCTAGTAGTTTACAGACGAGGTTCGCAGCTTCTGCACCAAGCTCGAACTTTTCGGACCGGGGCCCACAATTTTTTGCGCTAACGACTCGCAGGTTTCGCACACAGATTCACAGTTTTCGCACCAATTCACAGTTTTCGCACCATATTCCCTCTAACCCATCTGAACCCGTCTAAACCGCATGTAAATACCTCTAAAACAGCTTTAAATGCCTCTGAACCCTCTGAACCCACCTCTAAACTCGGTTAAACACATCTGAACACATCTGAAGCCCTATAAACTCCACTGAATCCTATAAACCCTCTAAACCCCTCTAACAAACACCCTTCCCCTCTCGACCCCTACAAACCCCTAACACTTCTAAACCCCTCTAAACACCTCGAACAACCTCTACCCACTTTATACACCTCTGAACACCTCGAAGCCACTCTAAACCCCTCTATAGCATTATAAGCACCTTTAAACCGCTCATAGGCCCTCTAACCCATTCTATACCCCTGCAAACCGCTCTAACCTCTCCTGATTCACCATTAATGCTGCGCTTCCCAATTCCCCCATGTATTAGTGTCCTCGTCTAATTCCACATTTATGAGTGCCCTCTCCTAATTCCCCATTTACTGAGGCTTGCTCTTTTCGCAGCAGGCTCGCAGCTTGTGCGCCCGGCTTGAAGTTTTGCAGACGAGGTTCGCAGCCTTTGCAGCAGTCTCGCATTTTTCGCACCAGGCTCGCACATTTAGCAGCAGACTCGCACTTTTCGCCCGGGGCTCACACCTTTTTGCGCTAACGCTCGCAGTTTTTCGCACCATGATCACAGTTTTCGCACCAGATTTCCATCGAAACCCCTCTGAACCGGTCTAAACCCCTGTAAATACCTCTAAAACCCCGCTAATTCCGCTAAAACCCCCTCTAGATTAGATTAGATTCGATTAGATTCCTTTATTTGTCATTCAGACCGTACGTTCTGAACGAAATGTCGTTGCCTGCAGCCATACATATAATAATAAACACAAAACACACAATGAAAACAAATTAACATCCACCACAGTGAGTTCACCAGGCACCTCCTCACTGTCATGGAGGCAAAGTCTTAGGGTTACTGTCTCTTCCTCTTCCTCCTCTTCTCCCTCTGCGCTGAGGCGATACCCACCCGGCGAGGTAAGTCAGTCCCGCGGCTCACCGAGCTCAGCGAACGGGCCGGTTCAAGCGCCGCTCCCGAGGTGGTCGAAGTTGCCGCCCTCCAGTCCAGCGGACGTAGCTGTTGCCGCGGGAGCTCCGGAAAACAGTACCAGCCTGTGACCTGCGAGCTCACGACGATGTCGTCCCACTGGCCCAGTTTCAGGTCGCCGCCGCCAGAACTCCGCTTCAGCCACCGGAGCACCGTCTCCGCCCCGCGCCGGGCCGCCTCAGCCACCGGAGCGTTGGTCCCAGCCCCGGGCCGGGCCGCACGCACGGGAGCGGCGTACCATCACCGAGTCGTGCCGCTGCCACGGAGTGTCGCAGGCCCCGAGCCCCCCCCCCCCCCCGAGCGCTGAGTCGTGCAGCTGCCCGAAGACGGCCAGTTGGTGAGTCCTGGCTGGCTCTGCCTCAGGAGCCTCGAGTCGGTCGGCGGGTTGGAGGCCGCCAGCTCCGTCCAATAGGCCTCAGCGCTGACTGAGGCGGAGGTGGGATACGACAAGAAAGTCGCATTCCCCCGAAGAGAGAGACAGAAAACCCATCTGAACCCCTCTAAACCACTCCGCAACCCTCTAATCCCATCTAAACCTCTCTAAACACCTCTGAACTCTTTGAAACCATCTAAACCCCCCCTACACACTGCTACACTCCTCTAAACCTCTCGAAACCACCAGAAACGCGTCTAAACAACTATTCCCTCCAGCAGACGTTACAAGGCCTTCTAGGCCCGAACCTCTAGACTCAGAACAGCTTTATTCCAAGAGCAATAGCGGCTCTGAACCGGCCCTGCTGAGTGCCCCCCACCCCCCCCTGGACTGTCCTCCCTCGGATGGCCACGACACACAGCTTATTTATTTATTTTACTTTTCTTTTTCATCGGTTGGAGCTGCATACTGACGTGCATGACAATAAAATTATTATTAGTATTATTTTTATTATTATTATTAAACCCCTCTAACCACCTCATAATATTATTAAACCACCTCACAATCCCTCTAACTCATCTGAACCTCTCTAAACCTCTCTAAACCACTCTAATCCGCACTAATCCCCTCTATACCCTTCTGAACACCTCTGACCTCCCAAATCCCCCTAAATCCCTCCAAATCCCCCAAAAGAATCTAAACCCATCCACAGGCCTCAACCCTATCTAAACACCTCTCTAAACCCTTATATACACCTCGAATACCTGTATTCCATCAACACCTCTCGACCTCCTCGAAACACTTCTAAATCCATCATAACCCCACGAAAGCTCTCTAAACCCCTCTAAACCCATCGACACAGCTCTAAACCTCTCTAAACCGCTCTAAACATCTCGAGACCGCTCGAAACCTTTCCATACCTCTTTAAACACCTCTAAACACCTCTAAACCCATAAAATAATCACCTCTAGACTCCTCTAACCCCTGGAAACCACCCTAAAACCCTCTAAACAGACCCAAACACCTCTAAACCCCTCTAAACTTTTCTAAACACCTCTAAACTCCATGGAATCCTCTAGACACTCTACACCCTTATGAAGCACTCTATACTCCACCAAACCCCTCTAAAGCACTCTAAACACCACTAACCCCTCTAAACCCCTCTTAAATCCCTCTAAACTCCTCTAATCCCAACGAAATTCCTCTAACCCCTTCTAAACTCTATAAACCTCGAAGCCTCTCTGCCCCTATAATCCCCTGGAAACCTCCTCTAAAACCGCTCTAAACCTCTTTGAATCCCACGAATCCATGAAAACCCTGTAAACCACTCGAAACGGCCTCTACACCCATTAAACCCTCTAAACACGTCTGAACCTCATTAAAAACCCTCTAAATACCTCTACCACCCTCAAAAGACCTAGAAACCGCGCTAAGCCCCCCTAAACCCCTAAAGTCAGCTCTAAACGCATCAAAACCACTCTAAATTAACACAATCATCCCCTCCAAACTGGTTACCAAACTCGCAGAAGTGGTTCTCTGCGCATCCCTCTGCAACTGGATCCTCGACTTCTTTGTCGACAGACCACAGTCTGTTCGTATGAGTGAAATGTGTCAGCCTCGATAACAATCAGCATGGGAGCACCTCAAGGCTGCGTGCTCAGTCCCCCTGCTGTACTCACTCTATACCCATGATTGCGTAGCGAACCACAGTGCGAACTCCATCATCAAGTTCGCTGACGACACCACTATCGTGGGGCGTATCACTGATGGGGATGAGTCAGAATATTGAAGAGAGATCGAGCAACTGTCCATATGGTGCCAGCGCAATAACCTGGCCCTCAACACCAGCAAAACCAAGGAACTGATTGTGGACTTTGGAAGGAGTAGGAGGGTGACCCACAGCCCCAGTTATATCAACGGTCGATGGTTGAAAGGGTCAACAACTTCACATCCTGGGCGTGCACATCTCTGAAGATATTTCCTGGTCCGAGAACACTAACGCAATTATCAAAAAAGCACATCAGCGCCTCTACTTCCTGAGAAGATTACGGAGAGTCGGATTGTCAAGGAAGACTCCCTCTTACTTCTACAGGTGCACAGTCGAGAGCATGCTGACCGGTTGCATCGTGGCTTGGTTCGGCAATTTGAGCGTCCTGGAGAGGAAAAGACTACAAAAAGTAGTAAACACTGCCCAGCCATCATCGGCTCTGACCTTCCTTCCATCGAGGGGATTTATCGCAGTCGCTGCCTCAAAAAGGCTGGCAGTATCATCAAAGACCCACACCACCCTGGCCACACACTCATCTCCCTGCTACCTTCAGGTAGAAGGTACAGAGCCTGAAGACTGCAACAACCAGGTTCATGAATAGCTACTTCCCCTCAACCATCAGGCTATTAAACCTGTCTCGGACAAAACTCTGATTATTAACACCACTTTCTGTTATTTGCACTTTACCAATTTATTTATTCATGTGTGTATATATTTATATCATGGTGTATGGACACATTTATCTCTACTGTAGTAAATGCCTTACTATTTTTTTCTGTGTGCTTAAGCAAAGCAAGAATTTAATTGTCCTATACAGGGACACATGACAATAAACTCACTTGAACTTGAACTTGAACTAAACCAACCCCCGCTAAAACCCTGACGAACCCCCTCTAACCCCCTCGAAACCCCACTGAAACCCTCTAAACCAACTATACCCCTCTGAACCCTCTACAACCCCTCCAATTCCCCTCTAACTCCGTCTCAACACGTCTAAAGCCCTCTGCCCACATCTAAACCCCTCTAAAGCACTCGAAAAGCCATCTAAACCCATCTACACCACTCTAAACCCCTCTAAATCCATCTAACCCCCTCTAAACCCCTCTAAGCCCCTCTAAGCCTCTCACATACCCTCTAAACCCGTTTAAACCTCTCTAAGCCCTTTAAACCCCTCAACGCCAATCTAGACCCCTAGAAACCCATCTAACCCCCCTCTAAACGCCTCAAATCCCTCTACATACCGTTTAACTCCCTCTAACTTAAGCTGAGACACACATATAGAAATATAGGGTGATCATCCAACACAGTATCCCGTACCTGCCTTCTATCCATACCCCTTGATCCCTTTAGCCACAAAGGGCCATATCTAACACTCTCTTAAATATAGCCAATGATCTTGCCTCAACTACCTTCTGTGGCAGAGAATTCCACAGGTAACAGCCGGGCAGGCAGCATCTCTGGAGAATATCCACGCGGTCACGGGGAGAACGTACAAACCGTGCGGACGGCGGCCGTGGTCGGAATCGAACCCGGGTCTCTGAACGTGAGGCAGGAACTCTATTGCTGTGCCACTGTTTACTGACGCCCTCCACTAATGTCTGATTTACTGCTGCCATCAACTAAATCCCCATTTAATGGTATCTTCCCCCGATTCACCATTTAATGCTGCGCTCCCCAATTCCCCATTTATTGGTGCGCTCCCCTAATTCGCCATTTACTGAGACTTGCTCTTTTTGCACTAGGCTCGCAGCTTGTGCGCCCGGCTCGTAGTTTGCAGACGAGGTTCGCAGCTTTCGAAGCAGGCTCGCACTTTTCGCACCAGGCTCGCAAATTTAACACCAGGCTCGCAATTTTCGCAAAAGCTCGCACTTTTCGTATCAGGCTGGCATTTTTCGCAGACGGCTCGTACTTTTCGCACCAGTCTCGCACTTTTCGAGCAGGTTTACACTTTTTTGCGGTACGCTCGCAGTTTTCGCACCACGGTCACAGTTTTCGCACCAGACTCCCTCTAAACCCATCTGAACACGTTTAAACCCCCTGTAAATCCCTCTAAACCGCTCCAAATCCATGTGAACCGGTCAGAATCCCCTCTAAACACCTCTGACCCTTCTAATCTCCTCAAAACCACTCTGAACACCTCTCAACCCTTCTGAACCGCTCTAACTAACTCTAAAGCCCTCTAAATCCCTCTAAACAAATCTAAACACCTCTAAACCCTTCTGAACCGCTCTAACTAAAACCCTCTAAAACCCTCTAAATCCCTCTAAGCAACTCGAAACACGTCTGAACCCTTCTGAACCGCTCTAACTCGAAAACCCTCTAAATCCCTCTAAACAACACTAAACACCTCTAAAACCTTTTGAGCCTATCGAGACCCCCCATGTGAACCAATGTGAACCCCTCCAAACCCCACTAAACCACTGAACCGCTCTAATCCCATCTATATCTCTCTAAACCCCTCAAAAACCCCGAAACCCCTTTAAACAAATGTGAACCCCTCCAACCCCCTTTAAACCCATCTAAAACCATCTAAATCTCTCTGAAGCCAACTAAACCCCTCTAGAAACAAAGCAACATAGAAAATAGGTGCAGGAGTAGGCCATTCGGCCCTTCGAGCCTGCAGCGTTATTCGATATGGTCATGGCTGATCATCCAACACAGTATCCCATCCCAGCCCTCTCCCCATACCCCCTGATCCCTTTAGCAACAAGGGCCACATCTAACTCCCTCTAAACCACTCTAATCCGCTCTAAACCCATCTAAGCCCATCTGAACGCCCCTGAAACCGTCTAAACTCCTCGAAACCCCCAAAATCTCTCTGAGCATCTATAAACACATATAACCCTCTCTAAACCCCTCTAACCTCTGAAATCTCTCTAATCATCTATAAACACATATAACCCTCTCTAAACCCCTCTATCCTCCACTAAAACCCTCTAGACACCTCAAAACATTTCAACCCCCCCCTCTAAACCCCTCTAATCACCTCGATAGCCCCCTACACTCTAAACAGCTCGAATCCCCGCTAATCCCTGTAAACCTCTCTAAACTCACATATACCCACGGTAAACTCCTGTAACCACCTCTAAGCCCCATCTAAAACGCTCTAAACACATCTAAACAGCTATAAACCCCTCCCCAAACCCCCCTAAACCCCATGAAACACCTCTAATCCGGTCTAAATCCCTCAATAACCGTCCAACCCCATGTAAACCGTTATAAACAGGTGTAAACCCCTATAAACACATATGCAAACCCCGTAAACCCTTGTAAACCACTCGAAACACACCTGCACCCCTGTAAACCCCTCCAATCTCGCCTACACCCATTGTAAACCCCTACAACCCCCTGACAATCCCGCTAAAATCGACACCTCTGAAACATTTCTGAACCGCTCTGACCTAGTCTAAATAACCGCCTCTAACCCCGTTCTAAACCACTCTGAACACCACTAAACACCTCTGAACACCCATGAATCCCTGTGAACTCATTCAAACGCCTCTAACCCCATCTGAACCCCTCTAAGCCGCTCTGAACCCCTCTAATCGCATCTAAAGCACTCTAAACACTGCTAAACCCATCTAAACCCCTTCGCGCCCTTATAACAAACTCTAAAACCCTCTAAATCCCTTTAAACAATAATCCCCGCTAAACGACTCTAAACCCCTCTAAACCACTGTAAACACCCGTAAACCACTCTAAATCCTCTAAACCCTCTAAACCCCACCAAACCCATCCAAAAACCTCCAAACAACTTTAAACCCATCCAAACCCCTCTAAACCCCTTTAAACTTTTCTAAACCACTTTCAGCACATCTAAACACCTCCGCGTCCCTGTAAACCGCTCCAACACAGCCAAACCCCTCTAAACAACTCTATACCCCTCTAAACCCACTCCAGACTCTTCCAGATACCTCCAAATAACTCCAAGCCACTCAAAACACCTCCATAACCCTCTAACCACCTCTAAGGGCCTTAAAACACATCCAATCCCCTACAAACATACAATCTAAATACCTCAAACCCCCTTTAAACCTTTCTAAATCCCTCGAAAACCCACGAAACCCCTCGAAACCCCTCGAAACCCCTCGAAACTCCCATATACCGCTCCAAACACATCGATACCACTCGAAACCCACTAGAAATCCCTGGAAAAGCCCCAAAACCACTCCACCCCCTGCACCCCAAACACCTCTAAAACATTCTAAACTCCTCTATTCTCATCGAAATCCCTCTAACCCCATCTAAACCCCTTTAAACGCCTCGAGGCCCCTCCAAACCCGTCCAAACCCGTATAAACCTGTCTGAACCCCTCGAAACACCTGTAATCCTCTAGGCTGCATCCCAGAGTACTTAAGGAAGTAGCTCCAGAAATAGTGGATGCATTAGTGATATTTTTCAAAACACTTTAGATTCTGGAGTAGTTCCTGAGGATTGGAGGGTAGCAAACGTAACCCCACTTTTTAAGAAGGGAGGGAGAGAGAAAACGGGGAATTACAGACCAGTTAGTCTAACATCGGTAGTGGGGAAACTGCTAGAGTCAGTTATTAAAGATGGGATAGCAGCACATTTGGAAAGTGGTGAAATCATTGGACAAAGTCAGCATGGATTTACGAAAGGTAAATCATGTCTGACGAATCTTATAGAATTTTTCAAGGATGTAACTAGTAGAGTGGATAGGGGAGAACCAGTGGATGTGTTGTATCTGCACTTTCAGAAGGCTTTCGACAAGGTCCCACATAAGAGATTAGTATACAAACTTAAAGCACACGGTATTGGGGGTTCAGTATTGATGTGGATAGAGAACTGGCTGGCAAACAGGAAGCAAAGAGTAGGAGTAAACGGGTCCTTTTCACAATGGCAGGCAGTGACTAGTGGGGTCCCGCAAGGCTCAGTGCTGGGACCCCAGCTATTTACCATTTATATTAATGATCTGGATGAGGGAATTGAAGGCAACATCTCCAAGTTTGCGGATGACACTAAGCTGGGGGGCAGTGTTAGCTGTGAGGAGGATGCTAGTAGACTGCAAGGTGACTTGGATAGGCTGGGTGAGAGGGCAAATGTTTGGCAGATGCAGTATAATGTGGATAAATGTGAGGTTATCCACTTTGGTGGCAAAAACAGGAAAGCAGACTATTATCTAAATGGTGCCGATTAGGAAAAGGGGAGATGCAGCGAGACCTGGGTGTCATGGTACACCAGTCATTGAAAGTAGGCATGCAGGTGCAGCAGGCAGTGAAGAAAGCGAATGGTATGTTAGCTTTCATAGCAAAATGATTTGAGTATAGGAGCAGGGAGGTTCTACTGCAGTTGTACAGGGTCTTGGTGAGACCACACCTTGAGTATTGCGTACAGTTTTGGTCTCCAAATCTGAGGAAGGACATTATAGCCATAGAGGGAGTGCAGAGAAGGTTCACCAGACTGATTCCTGGGATGTCAGGACTTTCATATCAAGAAAGACTGGATAGACTTGGCTTATACTCGCTAGAATTTAGGAGATTGAGAGGGGATCTTATAGAAACGTACACAATTCTTATGGGGTTGGACAGGCTAGATGCAGGATGATTGTTCCCGATGTTGGGGAAGTCCAGGGCAAGGGGACACAGCTTAAGGATAAGGGGGAAATCCTTTAGGACCGAGATGAGAAGAAACTTTTTTCACATAGAGAGTGGTGAATCTCTGGAACTCTCTGCCACAGAGGGTAGTTGAGGCCAGTTCATTGGCTATATTTAAGAGGGAGTTAGATGTGTCCCTTGTGGCTAAAGGGATCAGGGGGTATGGAGAGAAGGCAGGTACGGGATACTGCGTTGGATGATCAGCCATGATCATATTGAATGGCGGTGCAGGCTCGAAGGGCCGAATGGCCCACTCCTGCACCTAGTTTCTATGTATCTATGTATCTATGATCGCCTCGGAATCCCTCGAAACCCCTCGTAACCATCTTTAAACCCCTCTAAGCACATCTAAACCCCTCTAAATCCCTCTAAACTACTCTAAACCCCATTAAACCATCTAACCCCTTCCCAACCCCCCTTTAAAACCTCTCAAAACGCCTCTAAACCCCTCTAAACACCTCCAACCCCCTCTTAACATTTCTAACCCAATTTCAGCACCTCTACGTCGTCCACACCCCTATAAACTGCTCTAAACAGCTCTAAGCCCCTCTAAACAACTTTTCTATCACCTTCTAGACACCTCCTAAACACTCGAAACTCCTCCAAACTCCTCTAAATAACTCTAAACCTATTAAAAAAAACCTCAAACCCCTCGAAAACCCCTAAACATCTACAAACCCCTTCCAAACAACGATAACCCCCCGAAACAACTCGAAAGCACTCAAAACCCCTCTAAACTCCTCAACACCCCACGGTATTGGGGGTTCAGTATTGATGTGGATAGAGAACTGGCTGGCAAACAGGAAGCAAAGAGTAGGAGTAAACGGGTCCTTTTCACAATGGCAGGCAGTGACTAGTGGGGTACCGCAAGGCTCAGTGCTGGGACCCCCGCTATTTACAATTTATATTAATGATCTGGATGAGGGAATTGAAGGCAACATCTCCAAGTTTGCGGATGACACTAAGCTGGGGGGCAGTGTTAGCTGTGAGGAGGATGCTAGGAGACTGCAAGGTGACTTGGATAGGCTGGGTGAGTGGGCAAATGTTTGGCAGATGCAGTATAATGTGGATAAATGTGAGGTTATCCACTTTGGTGGAAAAAACAGGAAAGCAGACTATTATCTAAATGGTGGCCGATTAGGAAAAGGGGAGATGCAGCGAGACCTGGGTGTCATGGTTCACCAGTCATTGAAAGTAGGCATGCAGGTGCAGCAGGCAGTGAAGAAAGCGAATGGTATGTTAGCTTTCATAGCAAAAGGGTTTGAGTATAGGAGCAGGGAGGTTCTACTTCACTTGTACAGGGACTTGGTGAGACCACACCTGGAGTATTGCGTACAGTGTTGGTCTCCAAATCCCTCTAGGTCCCTATAAAGCCATCTAAACACCTATAAAGTCATCCAAATCCCTCTAAACACATCTAAACCCCCTCTAAAGCCCTCAAAACACCTCTATACCCCGTATAAACTAATCTAAACATATCTAAACACATCTAAACGGATCTAAACCCGTCTAACCCGCTCCAACCCCTCTACACCCATCTAAACCCAACATATCCAGACACCTCAAAACCTCTCTAAGCCACTCAAAACCCCTCGAAACCCCTCCAAACACCTCTGCACCTCTCTGAACCCCTCGAAACATCTGTAAACCCTATAAATCCTTCGATCGCCACGAAATCCCTCAGAACCCCTGGTAATCGCCTCTAAACAAATAACTCATATGTCAGGCTGTTATTCATCGATTACTGCTCGGCATTTAATACAATCATCCCCTCCATGCTGGTTACCAAACTGGGTCTCTGCGCATCCTTCTGCAATTGGATCCTCGACTTCCTCATTCACAGACCACAGTCTGTTCGTATTGGTGGAAATGTGTCAGCCACGAAATCAATCAGCACGGGAGCACCTCAAGGCTGCGTGCTCAGCCCCCTGCTGTACTCACTCTATACTCATGACTGCGTAGCCGGTCACAGTGCGAACGCCATCATCAAGTTCGCTGACGACACCACTGTTGTGGTACGTATCACTGATGGGGATGAGTTTGAGTATAGAAGAGAGATCGAGCAACTGTCCATATAGTGCCAGCACAATATCCTGGCCCTCAACACCAGCAAAACCAAGGAACTGATTGTGGACTTTGGAAGGAGTAGGATGGGGGCCCACAGCCCCGTTTATATCAATGGTCGATGGTTGAAAGCATCAAGAGCTTCAAATTCCTGGGCGTGCACATCTCTGAAGGTCTTTCCTGGTCCGAGAACACAAATCCAATTATCAAGAAAGCTCATCAGCGCCTCTACTTCTTCAGAAGACTACGGATAATCGGTTTGTCAAGGAGGACTCTCTCTCTCTAACTTCTACAGGTGCACAGTAGAGCATGCTGACCGGTTGCATCGTGGCTTGCTTCAGCAAATTGAGCGCCCTGGAAGGAAAATACAAAAAGTCCATCATCGGCTCTGGCCTTTCTTTCCATCGAGGGGATTTATCGCAGTCGCTGCCCCTCAAAAAGGCTGGCAGTATCATCAACATCCTGGCCACACACTCATATCCCTGCTACCTTCGGGTAGATGGTACAGGAGCCTGAAGACTGCAACAACCAGGTTCAGGAATATCAACTTCCCCATTAGCCATTAGGTTATTAAACCAGGTACGGACAAAATTTTCATTATTAATAACCAATTTTCTGTTATTTGCACTTCGTCATTTTATTTATTCAAGTGTGTATATATTTATGTTATAGTATATGGACACACTAATCTGTGTTGTAGTAAATGCCTACTATGTTCCGTGTGCTGAAGCAAAATAAGAATTTAATTGTCCTATCAGGGACACATGACATTAAACTCACTTTAACTTTAACTTGAACTAAACCCCTCTAAATATATCTAAACCCTTCTAAACCCTCTAAAAACTCACTACAACACCTTTCCAAACGCTTCTAACTGTGAGAAGTAACTCGGTGCTCACAATCACGATGCCAGAGACAAAGTCGTGGAAACACGAAATTATTTTATTTACGAGTCTGCAGAGCCGGGTGCCTCCCAATCCGAGAAACACCGAGACAAGGAAAAACCCCCTCCTTTTATACAATACATTTCACTGAATCCCCCTCCCCTTCTGGCCCCTTCCAATCAGAGCGCCGAGGTGCACAATCTTCCGTCCCGCCCATGTTAACTCCCAGATCATACATCGCGTGTTCATGGTAATGAGCAGTTTTAAGATTAAGGGCGTATCTGAAATATTCATTTTCCTCATTAAGCAAGTGCAAAAGTTACCTTGCAGGATTCATTACTCCTTTATTTTGCTGCTTTGACAGTTTCTCCCAATTAAAGCGGCCTGTACCCTCTATCTCTGCCGTGCTTATCAGTGTTTTACCAAGGGCGGTGGTATTTAATCATCCCGCCCTTCACAATGTGGTTTGATCATCCTGTTCCTCACGATTGATGTGGTTTAATAGTAAGATTAAACGAAAATTTACCAGTTTGAAGTTTGATCTGTATTTTATGAGGAGTTACGATGAGGGATTACGTGAAGAACCTGCTCAGTGCGCAGGCGCGGCATACTTCCAAGCAGCGGTGTGGAATCACACATAGACACAGTTATTTGAAGTAAACATAATAAAGATAAGGAGACATCAATTTATTAGTTTGATCCATATAATGAGGGTGGGAGCGGAGGGCACGTAATCCCTCATCGTAACTCCTCATAAAATACAGATCAAACTTCAAACTGGTAAGTTCTCGTTTAATCTTACTATTTTACGTCGGAGTCACGTGAGTGACTACGTGAAGACTTCAAAGCTCTGTGATTTCAAACCGTGTAACATTGTATTTCACTCACTGCCGAAGTTCTTGGGGGAGGAAGTGTTATTGTAATCAACCAACGAATCTGTTATTCCAAGAAACAAAAGGTATTTATTAACAATAACAAAATTAAATTGCTCCCCCGGGCTTAAATTAAATATTTGCAGCTTGTAATATTGTGTCTGCAAATAAGTCAGGCTTCATCAACGGCTTATTATACAAAGTTCTGAATGTCGTTTCCCTCGACCATCCTGCTGTATTGAGAATATGGTCAACCGGTACGTCCATTCTCTCGGCCGCTGATGTAGATGCTGCCCTAGGGGAATGAGATTTGAATGTATTAGTGTCTATTCCGGCAGCCTTCAGTACCTGTTTGAACCATCTTGAAATGGTTTGGCTCGTTACCCGGCCATGAGTTTTCTTGTGGCTGACCCATAAGGCTTTTTCACTCCCTCTGATATTGTGGGTTGTGTGTATGTATTGTTGTAAATGGGTCACGACACACAACCGTGGCTCTGGTGGGTAGGCCCGGAATACCACCAGTGGATTAGCTGTTCCTGGCCTGCTTTGTTTCACCAGACACTGAATGATGAACGTGATCTGGTCTGGGGGTGATCACCATGTTGTCCAATCTTAACTTGTGTAGTGACTGGACCCTCTGAGCGGATACGAGTGCCATCAACATGAGCGTCATTAATGTAGATTGCTCGAGGCTGAGGGATCTGGCTGGTGGCCATTCCCTGAGGTATGTCAGTACCACACTGATATCCCAAATATGGGTATACCTGGGTTTAGGGGGCTTGATATTATAAATGCCCTTCATCAGTTTTACCACCAGTGGATGGGATCCCATTGCCTGCTGTCCTGCTGGTTTGAGATAAGCAGAAAGGGCACTCCGCGCTGTGTTGATGGCACTGTAACTGGTCCCTTTATCATGGTGTAAATGGGCCAGGAACTCCAGTACGTTGGTGGCTGTGGTAGTTGCATATGTTGTCCCTGTTTCCTGGCAGTACTTCTCCCATTTTCTTATGCTGGTTAAATACTGCCTCCTGGTGGATGCTCGCAGGGATGCCGACATGGTGGTGATGGTTCGTTCAGACAATCCCAGTCCCAGGTAGGGTCTATTCAAAACCTGCAACCCAGGAGTTTAATTTTTTCATGGCATGGGTAGCTTATGCCTGATACTGGGTGAGTTAATAATCCTGGGTCACTGGGGAAGACCATAGGTGATTCAACCACCATGTCGTGTAGGAACTGGGAACCATGGCTGTGTAGGCCAGTCGGGCACCATCAAAATTCCAGAAGCAGAGTCCATCTGTATTTTGCGAAGTACCCGACCGACGAGGCAGAAGGGAGGGAAAGCATAGAAGAATAAATTTCCCCAATCCAGCGTGAAGGCATCTACCGCTGCTGCCTCTGGCTCAGGTTCGCAAGCGACATACATAGGTAACTGGTGATTTAGTCTTGATGCAAATAAATCGATATCTGGCGTTCCATATTGCTTAATAACTTTAGCAAATACTTTAGGGTTTAACATCCATTCGATGTTATCATTAAATTTGCGTGACCTGGTGTCTGCCACTATGTTTAGCTTACCTGGTAGATACGTAGCTGATAGCCAAATATGTCTTTCGACACACCATTGCCAAATCACGTTGACCAATTTGTCGCATGATAATGATTTTATGCCGCCCATATGGTTAATATAAGCCACCACCGTAGTATTATCAATTTGTAACCGAACATGCAAGTGCTGCATATTAGATACATATGCTTTTAAACCATAAAAGGCGCCCAACATCTCTAGATAGTTGATGCCCAGTGTAAGTAGTAATGATGACCCTGGGTTAGTCCATCTCCCACCTGTGCTGGATATGGAGTTAGTTGCTCCCAAGGCTTGAGCACTGGCATCTGTTTGAATAACTAAAGTAGGGTTAGTGATGATGATAGAGCTGATACTATGCCAAACATTTTCAGCCCAAAACTGTAGATCTGATATTGCTTCAGTGGGTAATTTCATGACCCGATCGTAATGACCTGAACGTCGTTTTAGTGCCTGTACCTTTGCTCTTTGTAAATTTTGATAGTGCAAAGGTCCGAATTGTGTAGCCGGAAATGCTGCTACCATTTTTCCAATCACTCTTGCTACTTGTCGAATAGTTGTTCGTTTGTTGACCATTAAATTGTTGCATGATTGTGCTAATGCAACCATTTTCCCCTTTGGCAAGGAAACAGTCATATGGACTGAGTTAATTGTGAAGCCCAGGTAGTCCATGCTAGTAGATGGCTTCAGCTTAGATTTATCTGGATGTAGGACGAACCCCAGAGTTTCGAGGAGCTGTTTTGTAGCTGATACTGCTGCCACAGCCAATTCCTTCGTTTTCCCTACTGTCAGAATATCATCCAGATATGCTATGACAATATGTTTTTGTTTCCTTAGTATTCCCATGGCGATTTCCAAGATTTTGGTGAATAATCTTGGGGCTGAAGTTAGACCATTGGGCAATGTTTTGTACTGCCATTATTGCCCCAACCAGATAACTTTTAGGTATCTGCAATGATCCTTGTGTATGGGTATTAGATAGTAAGCATCTTTAAGATCAATGCTTGCCATGAAGTATCCTTTGGAAATCAGTTGTTTGGCAGTAACAAATGTCTCCATTTTGAAATGTATATACTTAACAAACTTATTTAGCGATGTTACGTCAATGATGATGCGACATCCAGCATCTGTTTTAGTTTTAGTGAATATATTTGATACAAATTCCAAAGGTTCATGTTTGGTCTTTTCGATGACCCCCTTTGTGATAAGCCTCACCAGTCCAGCCTGCCCCTCACGTTTGCCTTTGTCGGAGGGAGAAAATACCCTTTGGGGCCAATGTTGAACTGGCGGCGATTTTTCTGATATAAACTGAATTTTGTATCCACTAATGCTGTTGAGTATATTCTTGTCACTAGTGACAGTACCCCATGCTTTTTTAAACAAATGTAATCGCCCCCTGTTAGTAAAGCACCCTTATTATCTATATGCTGGCAGGAACCTTCATTTAAAAATAAATTGGATAGTTATATGGATGGGAAAGGAATGGAGGGTTATGGTCTGAGCGCAGGTATATGGGACTAGGGGAGACTATGTGTTCGGCACGGACTAGAGGGGTCGAGATGGCCTGTTTCCGTGCTGTAATTGTTATATGTTATATGTTATATGAACCAGACCCACCTACCTCCATGGTTATTGGCCTCTCCTCTGTTTCTTCTTGTAGACTCTGTTTGCCTGACGTGCTGGCGATGTTGTGGGGTGGCGCATTTTTCATGGGGTCCGGTCTGGGCCCTGATCTAAAAAAGACCTTTGGGGGTAGCAATATGCGGTCCCCGAGCTATCACCAGTCCCATATTGAGGACGTCGACTGATGGATGCCGTGGGGTGTTGCCGCTTGGGTATTGTTGGCCTTGGGTTGCTCGTCCCGGGGCCTGCCCTCATGAGGCCGAAAGTTTTCGCTGCCTCCTCTATGTCCCTCAGTTTCTTGTTGAGGTCTTTCCCAAATAGTAGAGCGTCTGCTTCTGCAGCTTGGGCTTTGCACAACCCCGCAAATTTGGGATTGAGAGCAGGACTTATGATATCCCGTCGGAGATTATTGATCTCAAATTGTGTGTTGCACATCAGTGCCAACACATCCTGCTGGCAGGGATCCATCTCAACCCCTCTCAACCACTCCAAACTCCTCTAAACACCTATAAACCACATTAAATCCCTCCACACACCCAGTAAAACACTGTAAACCCCTGCACCCCCCAGTAAACCGCTCTCAACCCATCTAAACCCGTCTAATCCGCCCTGAACCTTTCTAAACCTCGAAACCGTTGTAATCCCCTCTAACCACCAGTAAACCCCTCTAAACCACTCTAACCCCCTGAAAACCCCTCTAAATCCCTGTAAACACCTCCATACCCCTCAAAACACTTCCAAACTAATTTCAGCGCATCCACAGCACTCCACACCCCTCTACATCCCTCTAAGCCCCTCTAAACCCATCCGGACTAATCTAAACCTTTCTAAACGCCTTTCAATCCATTCAAGCCTCTCCAAACTCTTCTACACCACTCAAAAATGCATCCAACACACCTCCAAACCCCTCTGAACCCATTTAAACCCCACGAAACCCATGTAAACCCTCTAAACACCCCAACACGCCTCGACACCCCTCGAAACCTCTCTAAGTCACCCACACACCTCGAATCCCCTCAAACCCCGTCGAAGCCACTCTAAATCCGTCATAACCTATTGAAGCCCCTCTAAACCACTGGGTCCCCCCTCGAAAGCTCTCGAAACACATAACCCGTCGAAAGCGCTCTAAACCCCTCTAAACTACTGTAGACCCATCTAACCCCACGTAAATCCCTCGAAACCCATGAAATCCGCTCTAAACCGCTCAAAACCCATCTAAACCCGTCTAAACACCCTGTGCACCTCTCTAAACACCCCAACCCCTCTAAACACCTGAACCCTTGTAAACCCCTGTAAACGCGTCTAAACCTCTCCAGACAAGTCTAAACCACTGCGAACCCCTGTAAACCCTTTTAAACTCACCTACACCCCCTGTAATTCCCTCTAAACTCATCTAAACCCCCTGTAAACCCCTCAAATCAACTCTAAATTCATGTAAACCCCTGTAAACCTCATCTAAACCATGTAACCCCTGTAAACCCCAGTAAACGTGTCTAAATCACTAAACCACTCTAAACAGCTCAAAACATTTCAAACCCCCTCTACGCACCTCTAAACATCTCTAAACATATCTAAACCCCACTAAATGCATCTAAACACATCTAAACCCCATATCTGCCCCTCTAAACCCCTCCAAACCCCTCTAAATCCCTATCATCCCCTCTAAAAACCTCCATACCCCTTCCTGGTCAGGAAGTGGCGGCGCTGGGAACGGCTGCGGCTCGCCTGCAGTCCGTTTGTCTTTACTTTTTTGTGTTGTTCTTTTTCGTTTTGTGTAGTTACGTTTTAGGTTTATAAGTTGTGTTTATGTGGGGGGGGGGGGGGGGGGTTGAAACGGGGCTTGGTGTCTCTCCCTTCGGGGGAATACGACTTTTTGTCGTATCCCCCTTCTCAGCCTCCGTCTGCGCTGAGGCCTAATGGCGGAGCTGGCGACCTCGAGGCTCCGGAGGCAGCCTGTCAGGACTCGCCCTGGGCTCGCTCCCGTGAGGGCGGCCCAGCTCGTGGCTGGAACTGTGCTCCCGTGAGGACGGCCTGGCGAGGGGCTGAGACTCTCTCGTGAGGGGCTGTGACGCTCCCGTCGGAGTGGCACAGCCCGAGGGTGGAACGGCACTCCCGTCGGAGTGGCCCAGCCCGAGGGTGGAACGGCACTCCCGTCGGAGTGGCCCAGCCCGAGGGAGGAACGGCACTCCCGTCGGAGTGGCCCAGCCCGAGGGAGGAACGGCACTCCCGTCGGAGTGGCCCAGCCCGAGGGAGGAACGGCACTCCCGTCGGAGTGGCCCAGGCCGAGGAAGGAACGGCACTCCCGTCGGAGTGGGCCCAGCCCGAGGAAGGAACAGCACTCCCGTCGGAGTGGCCCAGCCCGAGGGAGGAACGGTACTCACGTGAGGACGATCCGGCTCGGGGCTGGAACGGTGCTCGGTGGCTGGGACGGCGTTCTGGTGACCTGAGTCCGGGGTTCAGCCGCAGGCCAGCGGCTGCGTACGCTGGACTGGAGGGCGGCAGCTTCGACCACCCCGGGCCGCGGTGTTTGAACCGGTCCGTTCGCGGGGTTCGGTGAGCCGCGGGATTGTTTGTGCCATCGCCCGGTGGGGTATCGCCTCAGCGCAGAGGGAGAAGAGGAGGGAAGAGACAGTAACCCTAAGATTTTCGCCTCCACCACAGTGAGGAGGTGCTTGGAGGATACACTGTGGTGGATGTTAATTTGTATTTATTGTTGTTTTTTATTGTATGATTGTATGTATGACTGCAGGCACGAAATTTCGTTCAGACCGTAAGGTCTGAATGACAATAAAGGTATTCAATTCATTCAATACCTCTCAACCCATCTCAACAAATTTCAGCTCCACAGCCCTCTAAACCGTTCTAAACCCATCCAACCCACTCCAAACCCCTCTAAACAACTCTATACCCCTCTAAACCCCTCCAAACACCTCCAATGCCCTCTAAATCCCTCTGCCCCCTCTAAACCCTACTAAACTCCCCCAAACCCCTCTAAAACCTTCTAAATGCATTTAAACCCCTTCAAGTCCATCCAACCGTTTTAAACCCATCCAAACACCTCTGAACACCTCTGAACACATCTAAACCCCAGAAAACCCATGTAAACCATCTACACCCTTCGAAACCATTCGACACCCCTTTAAATACCTCCACCTATCGAAACCACTGGAAACCCCTCGAAACCACTCTAAATCCCTCATAACCCAACGAAACCCCTCTAACCCCCTCGAACTCCCTCCAAAGCTCTCGAAACACCTCAACACCCCACCGAAAGCGCTCTAACCCCTCTAAACACACGTAAGGCTCAGTTCTGGGACCCCAACTATTTACGATATATATTAATGATTTGGACGAGGGAATTGAATGCAGCATCTCCATGTTTGCGGATGACACGAAGCTGGGGGGGGGGGGCAGTGATAGCTGTGAGGAGGATGGTAGGAGGCTGCAAGTTGAATTGGATAGGCTGGGTGAGTGGGCAAACGCATGGCAGATGCAGTATAATGTGCATAAATGTGAGGTTATCCACTTTGGTGGCAAAAACAGGAAAGTAGACTATTATCTGAATGGTGGCGGATTAGGAAAGGGGGAGATGCAACGAGCCCTGGGTGTCATGGAACACCAGT
The DNA here is from genome assembly GCF_010909765.2 of Amblyraja radiata. NCBI lineage: Eukaryota > Metazoa > Chordata > Chondrichthyes > Rajiformes > Rajidae > Amblyraja > Amblyraja radiata. The sequence continues at coordinate 242,496 of NW_022630141.1, read as the reverse complement.
CATCAAAAGTAGACACGCAGGTGCAGTTGGCAGTGAAGAACGTGAATGGTATGTTAGCATTCATAGCAAAAGGATTTGAGTATAGGAGCAGGGAGGTTCTACTGCAGTTGTACGGGGTCTTGGTGAGACCACACCTGGAGTATTGCGTACAGTTTTGGTCTCCTAATCTGAGGAAAGACATGCTTGCCATAGAGGGGGTACAGAGAAGGTTCTCCAGACTGATTCCTGGGATGTCCGGACTTTCATATGAAGAAAGACTGGATTGACTCGGTTTGTACTCGCAAGAATTTAGAAGATTGAGGGGGGATCTTATAGAAACGTACATAAATCTTAAGCGGTTGGACAGGCTAAATGCAGGAAGATTGTTCCCGATGTTGGGGAAGTCCAGAACAAGGGGTCACAGTTTTAGGATAAGGAGGAAATCTTTTAGGACCGAGATGAGGAAAACTTTTTTCACACAGAGAGTGGTGAATCTCTGGAATTTTCTGTCGCAGAAGTTCGTTGAGGCCAGTTCATTGGCTATATTTTAGACGGAGTTAGATGTGGGCCTTGTGGCTAAAGGGATCAGGGGATATGGAGAGAAGTCAGGTACAGGATACTGAGTTGGATGATCAGCCATGATCATATTGAATGGCGGTGCAGGCTCGAAGGGCCGAATGGTCTACTCCTGCACCTATTTTCTATGTTTCTATGTTTCTAAACCACTAGACTCATCTAACCCCCTTAAACCCCTATAAACTGTCTAAACTACTAAACCCCTCTAAAGCTCTCTAAACCACTCCAAATCCCTGTAACCCCGTGAAAACACCTCTAAACCCACGTAAACCCCTCTAAACCAGTTTAAACCGCTCAAAACTCGTCTACACACCATGTGAACCCTTGTAAACCCCCGTAAAAGCTTCTAAACCTCTTTAGATTAGTCTAAACCCTTGAGAACTCATGTAACCCCCTCTAAACGCACCTACACTCTCTGTAATCCCCTCTAAACTCACCTATACTCCCTTCCAACCCACTGTAAATCCCTGTAACCTCCTGTAAACCACATCTAAACCACTGTAACCTCCTGTAAACCACATCTAAACCACTGTAACCCCTGTAAACCCCAGTAAACGCATCTGTCATTCTAATTCCCTCTAAACAACTCAACACCTCTCGAACCCCCTCCAAACACCTATAAACTCCCCTCTAAACACATCTACACCCCGCTAAACACATCTAAACACATCTAAACCCCTATCTGCCCCTCTAAACTCTTCCAAACCCCTCGAAATCCCTATCATCCCCTCTCAACCCCTCTAAACCCAATGGAGACCCATCTAAACGGCGCCAAACTCCTCTAAACCCCTTTAATCATATAACCATATAACCATGTAACAATTACAGCACGGAAACAGGCCATCTCGGCCCTACAAGTCCGTGCCGAACAAATATTTTAGGGGGTATGGAGTGGTTTACAGGTTTGGTGTGGCTTGGGGGGGGGGGCTTTTACAGGGTGTTTGGAGGAGTTTAAAGGGGTAGAGGGGTTTAGAGGGATTTAGAGCACTCAGACCAGAACCCTCCATTCCTTTCCCATTCATATACCTATCCAATTTATTTTTAAATGATAATATCAAACCTGCCTCCACCACTTCCACTGGAAGATCATTCCACACAGACACCACTCTCTGAGTAAAGAATTTCCCCCTCATGTTACCCCTAAACTTCTGTCCCTTAATTGTGAAGTAATGTCCTCTTTAAGCCCCGGTAAACACATGTGAACACCTCTAAATCCCTCTAATCCCCTGTAAGCCATTGTAAACCCCCTATAAACGCATCTAAACAACACTAAACACATCTAACCCACTCTAACTTCCTCTAAACCCGTCTACCTCCTTAAACGACTCTGAACTCCTCCAAACCCCCTGTAAACCCCCCCCCCAACCCACACCAAACCTGTAAACCACTCCATACCCTAAATCACGCTAAACCTCTGTACACCCCCGTAACACCTTGTAAACCACTGTAAACCTCTGTAGACACATGTAAACCCATGTAAACCCCCCCAAACCCCTAAGACCCTCTGTAAACACCTCGAAAGCGCTTAAAACCAGTCTAAACCCCAGAAAACCACTGCAACTATACCTTTCTAAACCCCTCTGAATCCATGTAAACCTCTCCAATCCCCTCTAAACCCCCCGCACACACATCTAAACCCCTGTAATCCACTCTAAACCGCTCTTAACTGGAGGGGACTGACATAGGTTTGCTAATGCTACATGTGTGGGTTCAAACTAAATAGTGGGGTGGAGGGTTTGACACATTGGGAGTAAAAAAGATGGAGTAGAACGGGAAGTGATTACAGGAACAATTACAAAAGATTCTCGAATTAATGCGAAGGAAAATTCGAGAAGGGATAAAAGTGTACGGTCAGGGCCAATTGTGAGCGATGCGTGGGGGGAAGTGAATACGGAGGTCGAAGTGTTGTATACAAATGCGTGACGTATAAGAAATAAAGTGGACGTGCTTGAGGCTCAGTTAGAAATTAACAAGTATGATGTTCTGGGAATTACAGAGACATAGCTGCAAGATGTGTTCGGCACGGACTAGAGGGGTCGAGATGGCCTGTTTCCGTGCTGTAATTGTTATATAGAGGGCCAGGGTTGGGAACTGAATATACAAGGGTATACCTCCTATCGAAAAGACAGACAGGTGGGCAGAGGGAGTGGCGTTGCTCTGTTGGTGGATCTAGGCTTTCACAAAACCTTTTACAAGGTCCCACACAAGAGATTAGTGAGCAAAACTAGAACACATGGTATTGGGACAAGGTATATACATGGATACAAAACTGATTGGCAGACAGGAAGCAAAGAGTAGGAATCAGACACAGATGGGAAGTGACACCGTCAGTCAATCAGTGAGTCCAGAGTTGTCAGTACCGATGAGCTGTAACCAAGGGAAACATGTGAATTAAGTGTACAACAGAGGGATCTAGGACAATAGCAGGTACATAGTGGTTGCAAGTAACATCACAGGTAGATAGGGTGGTCTAAAAGGCTTTCGGCGCATTAGCCTTCATGTGACAGAGCATTGAGTATAGATACTGGGTGGCCATGTTGCAGTTGTATAAGAGGTTGGTCAGGCTGCATTTAGAGTATTGTGTTCAGTTTTAGGCACATGGGTATCGGGAAATGGTGTCAAGCTGGAAAGGGCGTGGGGAATGTGTAGGAAAGTAGTGCAGATCTGGTTTTAATCAAAGGCAGACTTAAATCCTGGCGTAACTCAGCGGGTCAGAAGGGTTTTGACCCGAAATGTCACCTATTCCTTCTCTCCAGAGTTGCAGCCTGACCCACCCGCTGAGTTACTCCAGCATTTTGTGTCTGAGGCGTAGAGAAGATGTACAAGGATGTTGCCAGGACACGAGGGCCTGATCTAGAGGGAGAGGTGAAAACGTTGTTATTTTAATTTCAAATGTTGGACTTTAAAGGGTTAACACAGGTTCAGTATCCATAATGAATCACATCTGTAATGAGCACTGATTCCATCTTGCTGCTCTATCTATCCACGCTGGTAAACACGGCAAGTATACATGTATTAATTTGTTATTTTCATCTTCATTAACAGTAGTTTAGTGGCTCTCTCTCTCAGGCATTCAATGTAAAGAATAACACATAATGCTGAATATTAAAATGTAGCTACATATGTGAGAAAGGGGGTATTGGGGTGACTGTGATGCTGTGCCCTTCACCCCCAGTGGGAATATTAGTTCCAGCCGGTGGGTGAACAGTAGCTGTTGCTCTGTTCAATCTGCAGTTTATTTTGTAGTCAACCACTTCAGACCAGTCGACAGGTAGATGTGAATTCAAACCCACAGACCACTCGGCAAGTTCGGACTGCTGAGAGTAAACGTACATCAGAATTCCCTTATATTCTCCCCGCTAGATCCCTCTCATCATCTTATACACCTCTATAAGATCACCCTTCTTCCTCCTGCCTGTGCTTCAAGGAATAGGGTCCCTGCCAACTCAACCACTCCACACAGGGCAGACCCTGACTGCTGCATCCTTGTAAAATGTATCTGTAAAGTTTCTATTTTGGCAAAATCTTTCCAATAACACAGAGCCCTGAACTGAACACAATACTCCAAATGTGGCCTCACTAAGGTCTGATACAACTGCAACATGATCTCCCAACCACTATACTCAATACCAGGTAAAGGCCAATGTGCCAAAAGCCTTTTTGACCACCCGATCTACAGCAACTGTGATTCCACCTTCAAGGAACTGTGCACCTGCACTCCAAGATCCCTCTGCTCTACAATTGTACCTAGAGCCCGATCATTCACTGTGTAGATCCCCCCATGTTAGACTTCCCAAAATGCAATAGCTCACAATTCTCTGCATTAAATTCCATCAACCATTCCCCAGCACACGTGGCCAATCGATCAAGATCCTACTGCAATTAATCACAAGCAATCTTCACTATCTGCAAAACCACCCACTTTTGTATCATCTGCAAACTTGCTAAACTTGCTCTGTAAGTTCTCATCCAAATCATTGATGTAGATGACAAACAGTAACGGGCCCAGCACTGAACACTGAGGCACACCACTAGTCACAGGCCTCCAGTCTGAGAAGCAACCTTCCTTCCACCATCACCCTCTGCTTCCTTCCCTGAAGCCAAATTCCAATCCATTCAGCTATCTCTCCTTGTAACTATATAAAGGTACAAACTAAAAAGTACTACGGCAAACTTTAAGGAACATTTAGACAGGTGCATGGACAGACAGACAGGCCATTTATAGGAATATGGGGATGGGACATGTTGGCCGGTGTGGGCAGGCAGGCAGGCTGGGCTGAAGATGCTGTGAGACTCTATGTCTCTATGGCTCTATAACTGGAGGGTATGTGTGTGTGTGGACAAATTGTGCAGTAAGATATTCCTCACTTGGCCATGGATCTCTGTGCTGGGATCGGAGAACAGATTCATTTTAAGACAAACCCGGTTAATCACACTTTTTAACATTATTATTACAGCAGTTGTCCAATGGTCACACATGGATAGGTAACCTGCAAACATGTCCAATCTTCTACAGTGGGTCAGCACAAGGCAAATGTTGTTAGTGTTGCCACTGGTGAAAATATATCTGGGTAGTGTGCGACGGAACTGGGAACTGGTTGTTATTTCAAATGTTTGACTATAAAGGGTTAACTGAAGTTCAGTATCCATAATTAATCTCATCTGTAATGATCCATCTTGCTGCTCTATCCACGCTGGTAAACACGGCACGTGAAGATGCATCAACGTTATCTTCATCTTAATTAACAGTTGTTAGAAATACTAATTGCCCCAGACCGGAATACAATGGAAAGAAAAACACATAATGCGTAAAATTAAAGTGTAGTTTAAGATTTGAGAAAGTGGTAGTTAAGTAACGGTGCTTTTTCTTTCGTCCAGTGGGAATATTAGTTCTGCCGGCGAACACTAGCTGTGGCTCCGTTCAGTCTGCAGTTTATTTTGTCGTGAACTATTTCAGATAGTTGACAGATAGATGTGAATTCAAACCCACGGATCAGACAGCAAGGTCGGTCTGAGTGTAAATGTCCAACTCATCGGCCTAGGCTGTCCACACAGCGGTACAGAGAAAGCTGCCACACACACACACACGCACACAGACTTTATTGGTGTGCTTGTTTATCAAGTAATTCAGGAGAGCAGATCTCCCATCATGCAGTGTAAAGCTGGTACCGGTACAAAGTGGAATCAACACTTCAATGAGCAGCAGGGCCAGTTATTAAAAATAACCAGTTTGTTGGACAGGCAATTCTATGATGTTTTCCATTTAATCTGTATCTTTGAGAAATGTGGACCCCTGTTGATGTTTCATTCATCTGATTCAAGGCGAGAGTTTAGTGCTGACTAAATATCCAAACAGTTGTCAGGTCACCGTTTAAAAGCAGTTTATGTGTTAGTGCTGTACCTGGCACAAACTTCACACACAGGTTTTCTGTGTTTCATAGAGAGGGAGAGTGCACTTTAGTTCATCTGACCTATTCCCAATGGCTGGCATATGATAAGCAGTGACATGAGGAGAGAGAGAGAAGGGGGGGGGGGGGTGGGGAGAGGGGGGACTGAGTGAGAGGGGAGGGAGCGACATATCGCTAGGGTTGGGGCTCGGAGGGATAGAGCGCATGAGATGAGTAGATAGCGATAGATAGAGAGCATCGATCTATCGTCTCCTCGCTATCGTGATATCTCGCTCTCTCGCTATATAGCGCTCTCATTCTCTCTCGTCGCGCTGCTATCTCTCTCTCTCAGCTCTCTCTCTCTCTCTCTCCTTCTCTCTCTCTCTCTCTCTCTCTCTCTCTCCTCTCTCTCTCTCTCTACTCTCTCTCTTCTCTCTCGCTCTCTCTCTCTCTTCCCTGAGAGGAGCGAGGAACCGGGGTCACTGGCGCTGTGAGGCAGCAACTCTACAGCTACACCACTGTGCCGCACCAGTGTGTGAACGGGCGATCGCCGGGCACAGGTTCTAGGAGCAGAATTAGGCCATTCGGCCCATCAAGTCAACTCCACCATTCAATCATAGCTGATCTATCTCTCTCTCCTAACCTCATTCTCCTGCCTTCTCCCCATAACACCCGACACCGACACTAATCAACAATCTATGTATCTCCGCCCTACATATATCCACTGACTTGTGGCCTCCAACGCTGTCAGTGGCAACGCATCCCACAGATTCACCACCCTCTGGCTAATGAAATTCCTCCTCATCTCCTTCCTAAAGGAACGTCCTTTAATTCTGAGTCATTTCCCTCTGGTCCAGTTCCATGTTCTGGGGGAGGTGGGACCAGTACAAACATGACGGTCTGCACCTGGGCTGGAATGGAACCAATGTCCTTGGGGGAGTGTTTGCTAGTGCTGTCGGGGAGGATTTAAACTAATGTGGCAGGGGGATGGTTACAAGAGCAGTGAGGCAGAGGGGTGTAAAATGATGGTAGAAACAATAGATAGCAAGGTGACAAGTGGCAGGCAGACAAAACCAGGGCAAAAATCAAAAAGGGCCACTTTTCAACATAATTGTATAAGGGGTAAGAGTGTTGTAAAAACAAGCCTGAAGGCTTTGTGTCTCAACGCAAGGAGCATTCGTAATAAGGTGGATGAGTTGAATGTGCAGACAGTTATTAATGAATATGATATAGTTAGGATCTCGGAGACATGGCTCCAGGGTGACCAAGGCTGGGAGCTGAACATCCAGGGATATTCAATATTCAGGAGGGATACAAAGAAAGGGAAAGGAGGTGGGGTAGCATTGCGGGGGTTAGAGAGGAGATTAACGCAATAGAAAGGAAGGACATTAGCTTGGAGGATGTGGAATCGATATGGGTAGAGCTGCGAAACACTAAGGGGCAGAAAACGCTAGTGGCAGTTGCGTACAGGCCACCTAACAATAGTAGTGGAGTTGGGGATGGCATCAAACAGGAAATTAGGAATACGTGCAACAAAGGTAAAACAGTTATAATGGGTGACTTCAATCTACATATGGATTGGGTGAATCAAATTGGCAGGGGTGCTGAGGAAGAGGATTTCTTGGAATGTATGCGGGATAGTTTTCTAAACCAACATGTAGAGGAACCAACGAGAGAGCAGGCTATTCTAGATTGGGCATTGAGTAATGAGGAAGGGTTAGTTAGCAGTCTTGTTGTACGTGCCCCCTTGGGCAAGAGTGACCATAATATGGTTGAGTTCTTCATTAGGATGGAGAGTGACATTGTTAATTCGGAAAGAAGGTTCCTGAACTTAAAGAAAGGTGACCGTGAGGGTATGAGATGTGAATTGGCCAAGATAGACTCGCCAATGAGTCTTAAAGGGTTGACAGTGGATATGCAATGGAAGGCATTTTAAGACTGCATGGATGAACTACAACAATTGATCATCCCAGTTTGGCAAAATAATAAATCATGGAAGATAGTGCATCCGTGGATAACAAGTGAAATCAGGGATAGTATCAAAAACAAAAGAGGAAACCTACAAATTAGCCAGAACAAGCAGCCAACCAGAGGACTATGAGAAATTCAGAGTCCAGCAGAGTAGGACAAAAGGCTTAATTAGGAAAGGGAAAATAGATTATGAAAGAAAACTGGCAGGGAACAAAAACTGACTGCAAAAGGTGTTATAGATATGTCAAGAGGAAAAGATTAGTCAAAACAAATGTAGGTCCCTTGCAGTCAGAAACAGGCGAATTGATCATGGGGAACAAGGACATGGCAGACCAATTGAATAATTACTTTGGTTCTATCTTCACTAAGGAAGAGATAAATAATCTGCCGGAAATAGCAGGGGAATGGGGGTCAAATGAGATGGAGGAACTGAGTGAAATCCAGGTTAGCCGGGAAGTGGTGTTCGGTAAATTGAATGGATTAAAGGCCGATAAATCCCCAGGGCCGGATAAGCTGCATCCCAGAGTAGCCGCAGAAATAGTGGATCCATTAGTGATAATTTTTCAAAACGCTTTAGATTCTGGAGTAGTTCCTGAGGACTAGAGGGTAGCTAATGTAACACCACTTTTTAAAAAGGGAGGTAGAGAGAAAACGGGGAATGACTGACCTGTTAGTCTAACGTCAGCAGTGGGGGGAACTGCTAGAATCAGTTATTAAAGATGGGTTAGCAGCACATTTGGAAAGTGGTGAGTTCATTGGACAAAGTCAGCATCGATTTATGAAAGGTAATTCATATCTGACGAAGCTTATATAATTTTTCGAGGATGTAACTAGTAGCGTGGATAAGGGAGTACCAGTGGATGTGTTATATCTGGACTTTCAGAAAGCTTTCGACAAGGTCCCACATAAGAGATTAGTATACAAACTTAAAGCACACGGTATTTGGGGTTCAGTATTGATGTGGATAGAGAACTGTCTGGCAGACAGGAAGCAAAGAGTAGGAATAAACGGGTCCTTTTCACAATGGCAGGCAGTGACTAGTGGGGTACCGCAAGGCTCAGTGCTGGGACCCCAGCTATTTACAATATATATTAATGATCTGGATGAGGGAATTGAATGCAACATCTCCAAGTTTGCGGATGACACGAAGCTGGGGGGCAGTGTTAGCTGTGAGGAGGATGCCAGGAGTCTGACTTGGATAGGTTGGGTGAGTGGGCAAAGGCATGGCGGATGCAGTATAATGTGGATACATGTGAGGTTATACACTTTGGTGGCAACAACAGGAAAGTAGATTTTTTTCTGAATGGTGGCCGATTAGGAAAAGGGGAGATGCAACGAGACATGGGTGTCATGGCACACCAGTCATTGAAAGCAGGCATGCAGGTACAGCAGGCAGTGAAGCAAGCAAATGGTATGTTAGCATTCATAGCAAAAGGATTTGAGTATAAGAGCAGGGAGGTTCTACTGCAGTTGTACAGGGTCTTGGTGATTCTTGCCATATAGGGAGTACAGGGAAGGTTCACCAGACTGATTCCTGGGATGGCTGAACTTTCATATGAGGAAAGACTGGATTGACTCGGCTTGTACTCGCTAGAATTCATACGATTGAGGGGGGATCTTATAGAAACTTACAAAATCCTTAAGGGGTTGGACAGGCTAGATGCAGGAAGATTGTTCCCAATGTTGGGGAAGTCCAGAACAAGGGGTCACAGTTTAAGGATAAGAGGGAAGACGTTTAGGACCGAGATGAGGAAATCATTTTTTACACAGAGAGTGGCGAATCTGTGGAATTCTCTGCCACATAAGGTAGTTGAGGCCAGTTCATTGGCTATATTTAAGAGGGAGTTAGATGTGGCCCTTGTGGCTAAAGGGATCAGGGGGTATGGAGAGAAGGCAGGGATGGGATGCTGAGTTGGATGATCAGCCATGATAATATCAGATGGCGGTGCAGGCTCGAAGGGCCGAATGGCCTACTCCTGCACCAATTTTCTATGTTTCTATGTTTCTATGTTTCTATGGTCCTAAACTCTCCCACTAGTGGAAACATACTCTCCACATCCACTCTATCCAGGCCTTTCACTATTCAGTGAAGTTTCAATGAGGTTCCCCACCGCCCCCTTGTTCTTCTAAACTCCAGCGAGTACAGGCCCAGTGCCGACAAACGCTCATCGTACGTTACCTCACTCATTCCTGGGATCGTTCTTGTTAACCTCCTCTGGACCCTCTCCAGAGCCGGCACTTCCTTCCTCAGATACGGGGCATAAAACTGCTGGACAAGACTCCAAATACGGCCTGACCAGCGCCTTGTAGAGGCTCGGCATTTACGGCCTTGTTTTTGTATACAAACCCTCTGGAAATTTGGTGGCAAGAACAGGAAGGCAGATTATTATCTGAATGATGTCAAGTTGGGAAAAGGGGAAGTACAACGAGATCTGGATGTCCTTGTTCATCAGTCACTGAAAGTAAGCATGCTGGTACAGCAGGCAGTGAAGGAAGCGAATGGCATGTTGACCTAAAGACATTCCTCCTCTTCTCTTTCCTAAAGGAACATCCTTTAAATCTGAGGCTGTGCCCTCTGGTCCTGAACTCTCCCACTAGTGGAAACGTCCTCTCCACATCCACTCTATCCAGGCCTTTCACTATTCGGTGAAGTTTCAATTAGTTGCCCCTCCCCTCGTCCTTCTAAACTCCAGCGAGTACAGGCCCAGTGCTGACAAACGCTCATTGTAGATTATTCATTCTTCCAGTTCCAAACTAAACTACTTATTTTTCCATTTCAGAAAATGGATTGAGAAAGAGATATTGATACGGCAGAGATACCTGTAGAGAGATTATTGATTAATCCGGGTGCCAGGGGTTATGGGGGGAAGGCAGGAGAATGGGGTTAGGAGGGGGAGATGGATCAGCCATGATTCAATAACGGAGTGGACTCGATGGGCCGAATGGCCTGATTCTGCTCCGGGAACTAGTGACTTCATGAATCAATTATTTCTCTCTCTGAATTTTTTGAAATGTAAAATCTACTTTTTTCTTTCCAATAAATAAAGTGAACTTTTTATCTGTAATTACTAAAACAAACTTTTATCTTTTTACTTCCACAATAAACCAAATACAAAAATAAACTATTAATATTTTTAGCTGAACGTTTTTTTAAATTTCAAAAAGTGAACAAAAAGTGAACAGCCCTGCCCCAACATTCTCCACTCTCTCTCCCTCTCTCACGTGGACTTTTCCACTAGTGGGAGAGTCTAGGATCAGAGGGAACAGAGAGAGAGAGACAGCGGCTCCCTGGGCCTCTGTGAAAACAAGCCCCGCGGTGTATTTTATACTTACAGCGCAGGTACTCCTCCCCTCTCACCAACTGCTCCCCGGGCTGTGAAAATAAGCCCCGCGGTGTATTTTATACTTAGAGCGCAGGTACTCCTCCCCTCTCACCAACGGCTCCCCGGGCCTCTGTGAAAACAAGCCCCGCGGTGCATTTTATACCTACAGCGCAGGTACTCCTCCCCTCTCACCAACGGCTCCCCGGGCCTCTGTTGCCTCCGCTGGCTTTCGCTGACTCCACGGGCTGGCCTCCCAGGCTGGCTTTTGCTGGCTTCCCGGGCTAGCTGTTCCTGCGTATTTCTGCTGCTGGTCCCCGCTGCTCCAAACGTCGGGACTGTGTCTCACTCGTGGTCGGCTTTCTCCACTCTCGGCCGTCTCCCGCGACCGGGCTTTGTCCGCTTTTTTCTACGACCAGGCTGACTTTTGCCGGTTGTGCTGAAGACGCAGCCTCTGTCGATTGCTCTCTGGACCTGTCCGTGGCCTACACGGTACAAGGCACTCACCCAACGTTGGTGGATGCTACTGGGGATGTCCGTGAGCTACATGGTCCTCTTTTGTCGGTGGGTTGTCCAGACCTGTCCGTGGCCTTCACGGTACCTGGCCCCCACCCGTCGTCTGTGGCTTCTGCTTGGGCTTGGCTGTGGGCTGCACAGCCCTGGATACATTCCAGTTAAGCTGACACCGTGCTTGGTGACCCTTACAGTCCCTGCTTGTTTTCCTAGCTCTTCCCTAAGCTATTGCTTCCCGTTCCTACTTTTTTCTTTTTGGCGCCAATTCATAACCATTTGGCTTTGTGCTGTTCCACTTTGTTTCCAAATACTACTTCTATGTTTAAACTTGTTTTCGATTCTTCTAGCAGGCCTTGTTCTTATCTTCGTTCTTTTATCCTCGCCGCCAATTGTTGTGTATTTGGATGTTTAGAACAGACTTCAATACGCCTCGGACACGGGGGTAATCTTACACGCTTCATTACTGCAGGACGCCACCTTCAGTCTCCCCGTGCACATGCGTACTTGCACATGATATCACAAGACACTAATTACATATGCTAATTATCACACACCTAACGATGAGCATGGCTGATCATCCCAAATCAATACCCCGTTCATTATTTCTCCGCATAATCCCTTTATTCCATTAGTCCTAACAGCCCTATTTAAATTTAACTTGAAAACATTCAGTGAATTGGCCTCCATCACCTTCTGTGGCAGAGAATTCCACACTCACAACTCTTTAGGTGAAAAATATGTTCCTCACCTCAGTCCGAAATGGCCTACCCCTTATTGTTGAACTGTGACCCATGGTTCTGGACTCCCTAATCCAATCCCTTAAAAATTGTAAATGTTTCTACGATCCCTTCTCTTATTCCTAAATTCCAGTGAATTTCTCTGAGCTCTCACACACTCAGTCTGTGTTTCTCTGCCTATTTATCAATTAATTCAAGGGAGCGATTCTCCGTTCCTGCTGTGTTTGTCTGGTACACATGCAAACTGAAAGAAACACTTCAACAATCATCGCCATATTGAAATGACCAACGTATATGACAGACAGATATATCATATTGTTGTCTAATCTGCAGCTTTGAAAAAAAATCCACACCTATTGATGTTTAATTCCTTGGATTTCCAAGCTAGAGTTTAGTTTGAGGACAGTGAAGCACCTGTTGGACACTTGCGATGGAGATCAACGATGCACCTCTGTTGTTTGTGACACCAACACCCAATACAGTATCGCCACTGATGTGCAGTCAGTGATGTGTCTGCTATGTGGCTACAACTGGGGAGGCCAATGACAGAGCACATTAGATATGACAGAACCAGTTATTCCAGTGGTGTGTCAAATGGGTGGGAAACACGCCTTTCGGCCCGACGTGTCCATGCAGAACGAAGCGCCTATCTATGGTGATCTCATTCAGTTGTATTTGTCCCATTTCCTCCATTCATATCCAAGAAACAGCTGTCCAAATGCTGTTTATTTGCTGTGATGGTATCTTCCCCCACCATCTCTTATGTAAAGATTGCTCCACGTTTGGTGTGGAATACCCGCCCATCCTTGGTGAACAGGGGGATGAGTTGTGATCGTTTAATGGCGATTGAAATAATAAGAGAAATGGACCGGGTCAACGAATAGAGTAGGTGAATCAAGATCCTGGCGACAGGTTTAAGATGAGGGGGGAGATTGAATAGGAATCTGAGGGTTCATTTTTCACACAAAGGGAGTGAAAAAACAGTGATGGGTCTGGATAAGCAGTGACATGATCTAATGGAATCTAACCGCTATGTTTTACATTTGATATGTAAAATAAAGAACCTCTTTTTTGTTCAAATGTGTGACTATAAAGGGTTAACTGAAGTACAGTATCCATAATTAATCTCATCTGTAATGAGCACTAACTCCATCTTGCTGCTCTATCCACGCTGGTACACACGACAAGTGAAGTTGCATTCATTTGTTATTTTCATCTTAATCAACAGTGGTTAAAAATACTACTTGCCTCTCTCCGGCATATAATTGAAATAAAAACACATAATGCGGAAAATTAAAGTGCAGCTTCAGATCTGAGAAAGGGGGAGATAGGTAAATGTGCCCTTTGTCCAGTGGGGAATATTTTTAATAAGTTCCTGCTCATTTAATTGTTTATTTCAGTTTGTGCCGGTAGTAGATTTAAACTGCACGATAGTAGATATGCCCTCTTGATTTAATTGATAAATAAACACATAATAAAGTCTGCGTGTGTGGCAGCTTTCTGTGTACCGCTGTGTAGACAGTCTAGGTGGATGAGTTCTTAATTTACACTCAGACCGAACTTGCTGTCTGGTCTGTGGATTTGAATTCACATCTACCTGACGACTGGTCTGAAGTTGTCCACTACAAAATAAAACAAAAATATTGTACAGAGCCACAGCTAGTGTTCACCGGCTGGAACTAAAACAACGTTTCTACTTCTCAAATTCCTGTGTGAAAACGACTGAAGGATTAATTTGTTAATATGTTGTTAAATAAAATGTATTCATTAATCCATTAATACGCCTGCACCTATTGTCTATTTCCATTGTCTAATGCTGTACACACCGACAACCTTCCTCACTACCGGCGATCCATTAGTCATCCGCAACGCCCGCGTAACACTCTTCCACCAGAGTCTGAAGAAGGGTCTTGACGAGAAACGTCACCCATGCTTTCTCTCCAGAGGTGCTGCCCCGCTGAGATATACCAGCAGTTTATGTATACCTCATATTTCAACAGGCATCTGCAGTTCTTTTCTACCCCAACCATTACTCTCTAGTACCAGTTCTGAATCAAAACGATCAATTAAGCATGACATTCTGTCTCTTGAATCAACCCACCATTCAAGGCCTGATCCAATGCTAAATTCCATTAAAACATTATCACTGACCTGTCCATATTTGTCAACCTTGTCAATTGATTGTTGAAGTGTACGTTCCTTACGACACTTAAGAAATTGAATCTAGATTTCCGGTGGCGCTATGGAGTAGGAGAGACTCGCGCCAACTAGCTCCGGGAAAAAAACGCTAAAAACGGGGGAAAAAGACAGGTCCTACCTGCTGAAAACCAAAGATCTTAGAGCGGAGCTAGATGGGCTACTCCTGCGAAATACAATGGGCTGACGTGTAGTCCGCTATGGAGGGGATCCTGGGCATTTTTCCCCGCCCATTTTAGTAACCGGAGCCTACCTGACCCGTCCCGACTCGCAGCGTAATCAATGGTGCGGGGTACCAGTTTGTGTGTATGATTATAGGGTTAGATTCATAATTCTGTCAGTTCATACTTCTTGTCAAGAATAAAATTTGACTCTGGAAATTGTCTTTTTTAATGTTTTTTAAATCATTTCTTTTTAAATGGCTCACAAACAGTGTTTGAGTTGATTTTGTAGTAAGCGGAACCTACCCGGCTGGCAGGGTAATTGACATTGCGGGGGAAGTTTTTGTGTGTGATATAGGGTTAGATTCATAATTCTGTTAGTTCATAATTCTGTTAATTCTTGTTAAAGGATAAAATGTTTATAAACACAAATACATGAATGTGATATAAATGTATATACTCATATAACACACACAATTATATTTCTTCTGATCCAATGATGAACTTTATTTCAGACTAGACAAGGGACATTAAATAAGAAACATTGTAAACCTCCCCGCAACTTCACACACACCAGGGTTTATCCCCCCCCCCCCCCCCACCCCCGGCACTCCCTCGCATGCCACTGCAATGTCTCCCCCCCTCCTATGCCCCTCTCCCGCTGCCCCGGGCCGCACACTCCCTCTCCCCGGGAGGCACACTCCCTCTCCCCGGGCCACACACTCCCTCTCCCCGGGCTCCACACTCCTTCTCCCCGGGCCGCACACTCCCTCTCCCCGCTGCGGAAACAACGATCCGATCTCTGGCCGGAAGCAAGATGGCGGAACATGATGGCGGAGCAAGATGGCGGGGACTCGTTGCTAAAATGATAAAAGTCCTATTATCTACCATGAATCCGCCCATGAGCGGACAACACCTTTGCGTGAGAGTCACCCATCTTGCTCTGCTATAAGGTCTTTGCTGAAATCGGCAGCGATTGTTTTGCAGTAAGTTCGTGACGTCATCAGGCGCGCGACACCGACAGTATGTAGACACAGCATACTCCCCTCCCAAGGCGAGAAAAACCGGCAGGGCTAAAGAGGTAGGCCCGACTGAAGCCTAAGAAAAAGACTGAAATGGAAGATTTAAAAAAAATTATTGCAAAGGAAATCTCTAATTTAATGGAAGAACTAAAAAATCTTAGACAGAACTTCAATGAAGAGCTGAAATATTTAAAAAATGAAATGAATGAACAAATTAAAGAAGAGGTTACAGACACTGTACATGAAGTTCTGGAAGACTGGAAATTAAATCTAGAAGAAAATCTGACTCAAAATATTGAAGAAGTAAATGATAAACTGAATTCGATGGAATCTAGATTTGATTCTAAGTTGGAACCTATTCTCCAGACATTAAATAAACACCAAGAGATTGTAAAGAAACTAGAGGAAATTGCTGAGACAAGCACCGAAACTACAAAAAAACTTATCGCAGAGAACAAACGCCTATCAAAGTTATTGCATCAAATAACCTAAAAATGCACTGACTTGTAGGGACGACAGAGGCTTCAGAATTTAAGAATCGTGGGCGTCCAGGAAGACAGAGAGGGGAGTCGTGACCCCCGTGAATTTGCTGCAGATCTACTGAAAAAGGTCTTGAACCTGGATCAAGAACCATTACTTGCCCGAGCACACAGAGTATCGAGACGTCGCCCAAGGGAGGGCACCCCTCCAAGACAACTGATAGTGAAGGTGCAATATGACCATGTTTTGCATTATATGATGAAGAACAATTGTCCAAAGCAGAAATCTCGTATTTGAAGGAGATACGATTAGTATATTTAGAGATTATCATGTGGAAGTTGCCAAGAAGGGAGCGCTGTTTACAGAAACAAGAAGAATACTGAAGAACATAACATATTTGAGATACGGACTGTTATACCCCGCAACATTAAGAGTTACCTACAAGACGAAGGAACACTTCTTCATCAAGCACACAGAAGCACTTGAATTTGCCAAGAGTATCGAGGATAAGATCGAAGATTGAATAATATTAAACACTCAACACTTACCCGGATATTGTTATCCCTCAGAGAAGATATGGAACTCTAAACTCTAAACTATTATATTTAAGAGCTGCCCAAAATCTGCAACAAGAATTGGGCAAATATCTTGCTACTGATATATAATATTTACATTTTACTACTAATTTCTAACAAATATTAATAATCATGAATACTAACTAATACCAATTATTGCTAACTGGACCAACTAAGAATTAACTAAAAGTAAGAAATATAAATAAAGTGCGATCCAGGTATTCTATAATTAAAAATGTATAGTGGTTCTCTCTCTGATATTTTTGATTTTGAGTATTTTTTGACAAATGTTTATGTTATACGAGACTAACATTTCAATTTGAGACTAATAATTATATCATTAATGGAATATAACCCTTATTTCCTTCCCCTCCCCCATAAATTGCTTGCCCAAGATATTAATTATATACTTTTACAATACTATCAAAAATTGTACTCATCTAGAATGACAGAACAATCAGCAGGAATGGAAACATTTCTGCAGAAATGTAAGCTTGTGGGTTTAGCTTAGAAAGAGAGATAATCACTGGGTGCTGAAATTACGATAAAAGACATCGAAGAGTCAATTAAATCTTTAAAAAAACGGAAAGGCTGCAGGTCCTGATGGTCTAAGCTCTGAATTTTATTTAAAAAATTATGATCTGGTTTCTCCACGCCTACAGACACTATACAAATACGCTTACACTCAACAGAAACTCCCAGAAACTCTAAATGAATCTACAATCATACTCATACCAAAAACGGATAAGGATCTTGAAGACCCAGGTTCACATAGAGCAATGGCCCTTTTAAATACTGATCAGAAAATATTAACTCAAATTCTATCTCATAGATTGAGCTTAGTGATTAACACATTAATATACCCAGACCAAACAGGTTTTATTCCAAAACGTTATTCATTTTATGATTTGAGAAGACTATTCAATAGTATACACTCCAATAGAATTCCTAATGCAGATCTAGCAATTATATCGTTAGATGCTGAAAAAGCATTTGACCAGATAGAATGGCCATGTTTATTTTCGGTGATGGAAACATTTCAATTGGGAGAGAAGTACTGTACATGGGTTAAATTGTTATACTCTAATCCAACAGCTTGAATATTAACAAATCAAATGTTATCTACTAAATTTAACCTCTCTACAGGTTGTAGACAAGGATGTTCACTTTCCCCACTATTATTTGCTCTTGCAATCGAACCCCTAGCAGAAACGTTAGAACCCATACAGGAATATACGGATATAACACTAGAGAAACAAGGAATAAATTAGATTAGATATAATTAGATTAGATTTAATATAATTTAATTGCCACACAACCAAGGTCGGTGGAATTTGGGTTGCCAGCAGCGGTACAATAATAAAGAACACAACCAGAATAAAAATTTTACACAAACATCCACCACAGCATTCATCACTGTGGTGGAAGACACAGAGCTTGGCCAGTCCTCCTCCATTTTCCTCCGTGGTCGGGACCTCCACCCTCCACAGCCGTTGCTGCGGGCGTCCAGATGGTAAGGGACAAAGTCAAAGTCAAGGTGAGTCCAGGATCGGCTCTTCCGAACCAGAGACCGCGGCTTCAGGCTGGTGTAGGCCGCAGGCCGGCGGTCAAAGTTTTAAAGTACCTGCCGTGCCGCAGCCGGAAGCACCGCAGTCTGCAGGGCCGGCGGTCGAAGCTCCCCTCCAGGGGAGATGGTAAGCCCATGCCGCACCCGAGGCAGAAAACGGCCGTGGGACGGCGGTGGAAGCTTCTACTTCCCCCCGAGTCCCCCACGAGGGATCCCGGGCTGTAGACGCCGCACCAGCTGGAGTTCTGCAGACTGCTGCTTCAGGCTGCCGGCTACCGGCTGCCGCGGGCCAGCGTAAAGGAGCGCTCCCCTCCAGCGAGCCCCAGCGAGGTCTCACCCGCTCCGCGCCGAGAGTCCACGCTGCGCCCGCCGCTGAAGCTCCGGGCGCGTCTCCGGGAAAGTCCGCGCCGATCCTTGCTGTTAGGCCACGGGGGAGGCGATCTGAAAAAAGTCGCCTCTCCATGGAAGAGGCGGCCGAAACGGTTTCCCACTAACCCCCCCCCCCCCAACCACCCCCCACACATAACACACAAAGAAACATTAAAAACAGACTTTTAAACATACTAAAAAAATAAAAAAAGTTGGGGGGGGGGGGAAAAAAACAAACAAAAAAAAACGGACACGCTGTGAATAAAAGTGAAATCATGCCAATAACAAAACACAATCTACATACATTACAACAATCCCCTTTTAAAATAGTTAAAGAAAAGTTTAAATACTTAGGAATCTATGTAACTAAGACATATACCTCTTTATTTAAACTAAATGTTCCACCCTTACTGAATAAACTACACAATAATAGTCAATGCTTGAAAACACTTCCCATGTCATTGCTTAGTAGAATTAATGCTATAAAAATGATCTTCTTACCGCAACTACGGTACCTATTTCAATTAATCCCGATATATATCCCAAAAATGTTTTCAAAAAAGTCGACTCCATTGTTACAAGTTTTATCTGGGATTATAAGAATCATAGAATAAGTAAAAAACATATATGTAAGTCAAAGATAAATGGAGGTTTGGCCTTTCTAAATTTCTTGTTTTATTTTTGGGCAGTCCATATTAAAACCATGAATTTCTGGCTGGAAGAAATGGATCAACAACCAGATTGGTTAAGGATGGAAAAGGAAGACTGTTTACCTTTTGAAATTGGACCGATCATATTTTCTACCACAAAACTGCACAAAAAAACCTATAGGGAAAACCCCATAATACATAGTGGAATATGAATTTGGAAACAATTAAAACAAGTTTTACAATTGAATAATATACCACTATGCCTCCCCATTGTAAATAATCCCTTATTCAAACCATCCTTTTTGGATAAGGGTTTCACACAATGGAAAAGTTATGGAATTAAAAAGATTGGACATCTTGATGGGAAAGGTACTTTTCTTTCATTTCAGGAGTTACAACAGAATCATGGACTGCACTCAAATAATTTCTTCAGGTATCTACAAATTAGAGATTATGTTAAATCTAACACACAAGCCTACAGGACTAGGGAACCAGAAATCCTTGATGATTGTTTGAACAAGCATCCTAACACTGAAAAATTAATATCTTATATTTATAACACCCTCCTAAACAACGAGGTGCCACCGACGGAACCATATAGACACACATGGGAAAATGAATTAGGTCATCCTATAACGAAAGATTTTTGGGACGAAAGTTTACAACATATACATCAATGTTCGTTAAATGCCAGACATGCTTTAATACAATTCAAAGTCTTACATAGATTACACTACTCTAAAATAAAACTAAATAGAATCTGCCCTCAAATCTCTCCTATTTGTGATAAATGTCTACATCTAGATGCTAATTTAACACATACGTTTGCAAATTGTATAAAAAGTAAACATTTCTGCATGGATATTTTTGAAATAATTTCAGGTTATTAATACAAAACGGCATCCAAACTCAAAATTAATAAAATTTGGAATATCAGAGAAAAGTTTAACGGTCACAATAAGCCAAAGACATTTCCTCGACTACAGTATAATAACCGGGAAAAAATTAATATTACAATTTTGGAAAGGCCCTACGACCCCCATAATTAAAATGTGGATTGTGGAAATGTCGGAGACCCTATATCTAGAAAGAATTAGACTTGTCTTAATGGACAAACAATAACTTTTTGATAAAATATGGGCTCTATTCATTAATTATCTGATGGGATAGATTGGCCCGGCACGAAAACCCAACTGAAACTTCAACTCAGAATTAGATGAAAAGTCACACTTTATAACCTACGAACCTATCTCCAATGACGTATTTTAAGTAATCCATTCCACATTTTTTTTTTTTTTTTTTATATTTGTAACTCTTTTTTCTCTCTTTCTCTCTTCTTCTATATAAAACAATATATATACTTGAAGCAGAAGTAATTGACAATTGAAAATTTTAATAATGTATGACTGATGTATATGAAAAGTTGTTTTACTATAATATGTAACTATACTTTATAATATGTCTACTTCTAATAAAAATATATATTTTTAAAGAAATTGAATCTTCGCACTGCGGCATTCCCTGTCATTGTGATTACACTTTAAATCACTTACCGGGACGAATCCATTATTCAGATAGCTATCTGAGAACTCTCTTCATATTTGGCCCTCTAAATCTGGTGGACTGTCGAGTTATTTGTAACAGAAACCCATCAACTGGTCATCAGACTCCAACCATATAGCGTCGTTTGACGTTTACCCAACGACGGCGTTTAGGATAAAGGGAGATTATTGATTTTAGTGCAAAGTTTTTATATTAGGGCAGAAAATGAAGTTTTGGACTAAATGCGAACCTGTGCAATATTGCTACAGGATCATACAGGTAAATGAATTACCATTTAAAGGAAAGTCTAAAAACGATCAGAGATGTATGGCGCGACGTTACGTCGTTTAAATGGGCCAAATTTATAATTCCCGTATAAAAACGTGAGCGGCATCGCAGGATGTTCCGAGAATATTGTGGAATTATTTAAATCATGAAGCCAGATGGACACAGATTCCTGTCATTTTATTACATTCTATGTTCTGACAGATGGGGCACCGCCAACCTATCCCCGCAGAAGCCGACTCGTCACACATTATATCTGCGATATTAAGTCGACTTGATCATGCAAATCCGTTTGATACCCACAGAGCGAATTACAATTTTCAAAATGTATCACACATGAATTCAAACTGCTTATAATATCATTTGAAGGGTTAAATATATTGCATTACTGCACAATGTGTAAAAATAGTTGATCCTAATTGTTTGTTCAGTGACTGTTGCTGATGTGACTGAGGAAGACGCTAATTGATGCAATCGTCATCCGTAAAGTTATATAAAATGTACCCGCAACAGAAAATATAGCGAGTTGTAACGTTTTGTACAACTGATCTCTACTTCAGCCAGATAATGGAATATCCAGTAATTTACACCGTGATGAGAATTTATTACCCAGTTCTTGCAGCAGCAGGTGTTCCTGGTAAGGTGCTGGATCTTGGTGCTATTGGTGTTCCTCCGTCTTTATATTGCGCTTTCTATACCGTAGAAAACTCCTACCACGCTATCTATGTTTTCAGGTCATTGCATGAATTGTGTCGGCGGCAACTGCAAAGGGAACATTTTTTCTATGGATTTTAATTTATGTTACTTGCATATTTTAAGTGTTGATGAACGTTTGAATGAGATTTTCAATTCTTTCAGACATGTATATGTATTACGGGATTGCCATATAATGCAATATGGATGTGTGCTTTTATAAATGGAAGATGCTCTATTACAGAAATATTTACATCAAGTAACAAATAGAACAGGTCGTTTGATGGTTATGCGGCACAAAACATGGAAATTCGGCCAAAATCGCCCATGCTGACCATAATGCCCCATTTATACTAGTACCACCTGCCAGCGCATCGCCCATATGCCTCTAAACATTTCCTATACGTATTTTTACGGAAGAGAAATCATCTCTCGAACACTCAATTGCATGTTTGAGGTGATAGCCAAGAAGATGGATGAAGGTTGGGATGTAAATGTTACCTATATGCATAGTGGTAAGACTTTTGAAACGTTCCCGCATGGCAGGTTGATCCAAAATGCTAAAACACAAGGGATGTGCCGCTTTGTAATAAACTGGACGCAAAATTGACTTGGTGGGTAGAAGGCACGGTACCGGTTTCGGATTAGGTTTGTTGTTGTCTCATGTAACATTGGACAAAGTCAGCATGGCTTTATGAAGGGCAAATCATGTCTGACGAATCTTATAGAATTTTTCGAGGTTGTAACCAGTAGAGTGGATCAGGCAGTACCAGTGGATGTGTTATATCTGGACTTTCAGAAGGCTTTCGACAATGTCCATCATCAGAGATTAGTATACCAACTTAAAGCACACGGGATTGGGGGTTCGGTATTGATGTGGATAGAGAACTGGCTGGCAGACAGGAAGCAAAGTGTAGAAGTAAACGGGTCCTTTTCACAATGGCAGGCAGTGACTAGTGGGGTACCGCAAGGCTCAGTTCTGGGACCCCAGCTATTTACGATATATATTAATGATTTGGACGAGGGAATTGAATGCAACATCTCCAAGTTTGCGGGTGACACGAAGCTGGGGGGGGGGCAGAATTAGCTGTGAGGAGGATGGTAGGAGGCTGCAAGGTGACTTGGATAGGCTGGGTGAGTGGGGAAAATGCATGCCACATGCAGTATAATGTGGATACATGTGAGGTTATCCACTTTGGTGTCAAAATAGAAAAGTAGATTATTATCTGAATGGTGGCCGATTTGGAAAGGGAGACATGCAACGAGACCTGGGTATCATGGTACACCAGTCATTAAAAGTAGGCATGCAGGTGCAGTAGGCAGTGAAGAAGGCGATTGGTATGTTAGCATTCATAGTAAAAGGATTTGAGTATAGGAGCAGGAAGGTACGACTGCAGTTGTACAGCGTCTTGGTGAGACGACACTGGAGTATTACGTACAGTTTTGGTCTCCTAATCTGAGGAAAGACATTCTTGCCATAGAGGGAGTACAGATAAGGTTCACCAGACTGATTCCTGAGATGTCAGGACTTTCATATGAAGAAAGACTGGATAGACTCGGTTTGTACTCGCTAGAATTTAGAAGATTGAGGGGGGATCTTATAGAAACTTACAACATTCTTAAGGGGTTGGACAGGCAAGATGCAGGACGATTGTTCCCAATGTTGGGAAAGTACAGAACAAAGGGTAACAGTTTAACGATAAGGGGGAAATCTTTTAGGACCGAGATGAGGAAAACATTTTTCACACAGAGAGTGGTGAATCTCTGGAATTCTCTCCCGCAGAAGGTAGTTGAGGCCAGTGCATTGACTATATTTAAGGAGTTAGATGTGGTCCTTGTAGCTAAAGGGATCAGGGGGTATGCAGAGAAGGCAGGGACAGGATACTGAGTTGTATGATCAGCCATGATCATCTTGAATGGCGGTGCAGGCTCGAAGGGCCGAATGGCCTACTCATGCACATATTTCCTATGTTTCTATGTAACGATGTACAGTGAAAACCAATGTTGCTCTTAATATCCAAACTTATCAGATAATAATATTACATGTCAGATACTACTTTTAGAACATCTATTAACAAACCACTGATTCCCATACTATCTAGACCACACTTCTTCACAAACTGATTCATGTAACGACTCAATCACCTAGTCCCAATTCCACCGTCTATGCCGCATCTGCGCCCATAACAGGTCATCGGAAACTGGTCATTGGGAAATTGGGAAACTGGGGGTCCCCTCTTACTTTATAGAAGAGGCCCTATCGAGTGCTCCTCTATACCCCGCAGCCCCGTTCTTGCTCCCATCTCCCAATTCGTAAAAAGCACCGCGTGTCCTCACCTTCCACACCATCAGCCGTCACACACAGCATATAATCCTCCAACATTTTCGCCACCTCGCACGGGATCCCACTACTGGGCACATCTTGCCATCTCCACCCCTTTCTGCTTTCCACAGAGACCGTTCCCTCCGCAACTCCATGGTCAACTCGTCCCATCCCACCCATAAAACACCCCCTCTCCAGGTACTTTCCCCTGCGACCGAGGGTGATGGAACACCTGTCCTTTTACCTCCCTACGCGACTCCATCAAAGGACAGCGACAGTCTTTTTATGTGAGACAGAGGTACACCTGCACCTCCTCCAGCCTCTTCTATTATAATAGCTGCTTCAGATGTCAACTCCTGTACAACGGCGAGAACAAACGCAGGTTCGGTGATCGTTACGCTGAACAACTCCGCTCAGTCCGCCTTAACCTGCATGATACCCGGTTGATCAGCACTTGAACTCAACGTCCCATTCCCAATCTGACCTTTGCTCCATTGTCAGAGTGAGGCCCAGTGCAAATTGCAGGAATAGAACTGTATAGTTCGCTTGGGTCGTAAACACCCCAGCGATAGGAACATTGACTTCTCGAACATCAAATAGCCCTTGCTTTCCCTTTCTCTGCATCCCCTCCCCTCCCCAGTTCCCCCACTAGACTTACTGTCTCCAACTACAGTCCATCTCTGTTCCGCCCACTCCACAGACATCAGTCTCAAGAGGGTGTCGACCCGAAACGTGACCCATTCTTTCTTTCCAGAGATGCTGCCTGTCCCGCTGAGTGACTCCACCATTTTGTGTTTACCTTCATATAACCATATAACCATATAACAATTACATTCATGTCCGATAATACCGTACATACATATAATCCGGTCAAATTCAAGTACAATAGCCAGGGCACAGGAACACATATCGTTTCCATAGTTCTCGGCATTGTTGCGCATCAGTTCCACAGCCGAACCCTAATGTCCACAATTGGTTGTAGGTGAATAGGACAGTATCCTAACTTATGGAAGGGTCAGTCAGACATCTGATAACCGGTGAAGAAGCTGTCCCTGAGCCTGGCACTGCCCGATTGAAAGCCTATGAACCAGTTGTCCGATGGGAGAAGGGAGCAGTTAGTGTAAACGGCGTGAAATATATATTAGATTAGATCGGTTACTGTTCCGCTGAGGTGTGAGGAACGGAATTCTGGTCGGTGTGAATGACTGGTCTACACCTACAGCTCCCTGCAATGTCTTGCATCTCCCTGTCTTGGGAACAGCTGCTTCCAAAGTATGTTCTGATGAAACCCGACGATGCTTTCTCAGGTGAATCTGATGAATCTGTAGTAGTTTGCAAGAGACACCAAAGAATGCCGATGTTTTTCATTA
This sequence comes from Amblyraja radiata, assembly GCF_010909765.2. Taxonomy (NCBI): domain Eukaryota; kingdom Metazoa; phylum Chordata; class Chondrichthyes; order Rajiformes; family Rajidae; genus Amblyraja; species Amblyraja radiata. The sequence goes on along the minus strand of NW_022630141.1, from coordinate 216,780 downwards.
TCCTAAGGAAATAGTGACGATGCAATATGCCTTCTGAACTGTCTTATCAATGTGGTTGGTGCTTAACAGAACATCAACACCAAAATGTTTGATTCTTGATTAATAACGGTATCAGATAATATGGGGTGAAGGCAGGAGAAGGGGTTGAAAGGGAAAGGTAGATCAACCATAATTGAATGGTGGAGTAGACTAAGTGGATCAAATGGCCTAATTATGCTCCTATGACTTTCGAACATATTCGACGGATAGAGTAAAATGCAGGGGTAATGGGAGCATCGATATACATGGGTGCCAACAAGCCTCGACACAGAAATTTGTAGGTGGCCAGAATAAACATCTGGTGTGTTGGTCTTCATTGGTACTCTGGCTGCGCAGGTCACGTGACAAATTGAAAGTAATTCTATATTTTTCATTTCTTTCAGTTAATTTAACGGCAATTGTGATCATGTGCCGCGCCAAATGTGGTCTCTCAAAATGCATTACCCGCTATTTCGTGGCCATGGCGGCAGCAGATCTGATGGTTGTCATTGCTGTTATTTTGGAGAAGATCAATTATATCTATTTATTTGCAAATTTCTTGCTCGTACCACCCGCATGTTCTGTGACACTTGTTCTGGGGATGGTTGCCAATGATTGTTCTGTATGGTACACGGTTGCATTCACGTTTGATCGCTTCATCGCCATCTGCTGTCAAAAGCTGCGTAATCGATATTGCACCGAAAGAACATCATGCGTGGTCATAGGGATAGTGGGCCTACTGAGCTGTGCTCAGTCATTTCCATTTTACTTTGTAGTGGATCCACGCCGCTGCGTTCCAAAAGCCGAATACTTTACCTCCTCCGTGTGGCGAGCCTATGAGTCATTTGATAGTATCATGACGCCGCTTGTGCCAATATTTTTAATTCTCCTGTTCAATGCTTTAACCGTCAGGTACATTGTTGCAGCCAATAGAGTCCGCCGGAGACTCCGGAACAGCAGTGAGATTGAGAAGGATCCAGAGGTGGAGAATCGCAGAAAGTCAATGATTTTGTTGTTCGCTATATCAGCCAATTTCACAGTATTGTGGATGCCCTATGTCGTACATTCTCTGAACTGGCTAGCGGAAAACTATAACTACGCGGACAAATATTTCAGCACGCCGATATATATTCTGCAACAATTCGGGTATATTTTCCTGTTAATCAGTACCTGTAGCAACACATGTATCTATGTATTGACACTGAGGAAATTCAGGGAGGAGCTGAAGAATGGCGTGAGTTATCTCGTTACATTAAATGGTTTGCTGTGTAAACAATGTAAATCTGCTTAACCGTCTCATGTGCTACGAGATAAATATTCAAGAGAGGGTATCTCTTGCCTATCGGGAAATTGCTTTTCTCATATCTCACCATATTTTTTAAATATATATTATATCGAATATGATTCCTCAAATTCGGCACCAGCGTTGTAATTATTACAACTACACACCGTGATTGCAGTCCACTATAACATCAGATTAATGTCTCCTGTGGAAGGCAAAGAAAGTTTACACAAAATGTCATCTATACTTTGGCGCAATGGTTGAATTATGCCTTTCCAGTAACGAAATTCAACTAAAGATTTTAGAAACCAAGATAAGATGAAAGCAAACGCCTTTCTCCCATAACCTCTTAAGTACAATTGGAAATCACGGTTATCTTCTTTACGGAAAGGACAATAAATGCTCGAGTAACATATTAGGTCAGGCAGCATCTCTGTAGAGAAGTAATAGATGGTGATTCGGGTCTAGATCATTCTTTAAACAAAGCCAAGGGAGAGGGAAACTAGAACTATCATACCATACTTCTAGTTTCCCTCTTCCCTGAACCTCTGCCTGAAGAAGGGTCTCGACCCGAAACGCAACATTGTTTTTTTTCCACAGATGCTGCCTGACCCATCTCAGTAATGTGTGTCCATCTTCGTTGCAAACCAGTATCTGCACTTCTTTCCTAAGCATGCCTTCGTAAACGTATCCGCAGTTCTCACCCATAAACAGTTTATATAGTTGTTTTCTTGGTGTGTGTGTGTGTGTGTTTGTGTGTGTGTGTGTGTGTGTGTGTGTGTGTGTGTGTGTGTGTGTGTGTGTGTGTGTGTGTGTCAGTGTGTCAGTGTGTTTTTTGTGTGTGTGTGTGTGTGTGTGTGTGTGTGTGTGTGTGTGTGTGTGTGTGTGTGTGTGTGTGTGTGTGTGTGTGTGTGTGTGTGTGTTTTAATATGTGTGTGTGTATGTACAAAGAAATTAAAAATGCCAACCAGTCAGTGCACCATTCTCACATTATCTAAAAGCTATCGATACGTAAAAGAGAAATATCTAAAATAAACAACTAAAATAAATAACATGAAAAAAACAAGCATGGACACACAACCATACATTCTTATGTCGATTGCACAATCCCTTTGGTATGTAGCGCACCTGCGCTCATTTGGAGGCTACATTAAGTGTAGTTATTGCCGTGGGATAAAAACAGTTTTTGAGTCTGTTTGGCATTGTCCTCATTGATCTGTACCGTCTGCCTGACGGCCACTGTTCAAACAGGGAGTGTCCGGGGTGGGAAATGGCCTTTATAATGTTCTGGGGTTTCTTGAGACAGTGGGAACTGTGAAGGTCCTCCAAGGTGAGGAGAGGACAGCTGTCAATCTTCTGGGCGTTGGCAATAGCGCTCTGGAGCGCTTTCCTCTTAGCCGCTGTGCAGCTGGTGTACCACACGCATATACAGTATGTTAGGATGCTCTCTATGGAGCACCGATAAATTGACAGCAGCAGTCTCTGAGTGATATTGTTCTTCCTGAGCACCCTAAGGAAGAGCAGTCTCTGTTGGAACTTTTTCAGCAATGCAGAGGTGTTCACGCTCCATGTCATGTCCTCCTCAATGTGGATTCCCAGGAAGCGGAAATCCGCCACCCTCTCCACACAGTCCCCTCTGATGTTTAATGGTGTAATGTCCGTGTTCTTCTTCCTGTCGTCTATTATGAGTGTGTGTGTGTGTGTGTGTGTGTGTGTGTGTGTGTGTGTGTGTGTGTGTGTGTGTGTGTGTGTGTGTGTGTGTGTGTGTGTGTGTGTGTGTGTGTGTGTGTGTGTGTGTGTGTGTTTTCGTATGTGTGTGTTTGTGTGTGTGTATGTGTGCGTGTGTGTCTGTGCGCGCGCGCGTGTGTCTGTGTGTGTGTGTGTGTGCGCGCGCGCGCGTGTGTGTGTATGTATGTTGGTGTGTGTCTGTGTTTGTGTGTGTGTGTGTGTGTGTGTTGGGCGCGGGGGGGGAGGGTGTAGGTGTTCTGTACGTCGTCCGATCTTGTTCATTTATCAATCACGTCGTAAGCAGAGAAGAAAAGACGGCTCGGAGCATTGGCTGAAAGATCCACAGGAATTCTTTCAACTTGTGGTTTCATTCATAATCCACGTCATTCATTAGTTTCGCAGCTTAAGTAAATTCGCTTTAGGAACTTACGTGCTGTATTATTTTAATAAACCCGCTTCTATACGTACTGTAGCATTATATTTCGTGTATAATTTTCTCGTATGTATATCACATTTATTTCATTTACAAGCGTAACATGTTACATGTAATTTCCCAGGACAAGTAACTGTAGCTGCACCAACACGTGCATTTATACGCTGTCACATAGGACATTTAGGGGGGAGCTGAATAATGGGGTTAACTAGTTTTTTACACGAAATGTATACAATTGTGCAACATTTATAAATGCTATAACATGCAACACATGTTGAAGTTCATGTGGAGCTCCCAAATATTTATTTTTAAAAAGTCACAGATTCGGTGTCACGCCATCCATCCAATGTCAGGTCGGTGATGGGCTATTGCGAGCCTTTTAATTCCAGGGACGGCAGCAAAATTAATTTAATTTACTCGGGGCAGTGCGTCAACGTGATGGGGGAGTGATTGTTGCATTCGGAGAAGTGCATTCCCACTCAATAGATTAACGATCCCCGGAAAATGAGTGCATATAGGATCCCTGCAAAATGAGTGCCTATCCTTCTGTAGCAACTGGTATAACTAACTCAAAAATAAAATATGGGTCTCATATAAGAAGTACCAGAATCGTACAGCTTTACATAGAAATAGTACACACCTAGTGGCTCATGCTCGTTCAGTTTGGAAACTTGCCGTTTTCTAACTAGAAATGAAGTCCACAAGAGCTAAATAAATAAAACACAAAATATGAACATTTCTGGAGTAACTCCCAGGTAAGGCAGCATCTCTGGGACCGCCTTTCCGTTCACTTCAGATCCGTTTAGTTTATTGTGACGTGTACCGAGGGTTAGTGAAACACATTCGTTGCGAGCTAACCAGTCAGCAGAAAGACAAAACATTATTACAATCGAGCCATTTATAGTGTATAGATACATAATAAGGACATTACGTTTCAAGAATTGAGATTTAAGAGTGTAGAGCGATTGTAATGTGTGGTTGTACAGCTGCTTTTGTATCTTCTGCGCACATAGTCGCCTAGGTTGTACGCCATCTTGCTCAAGTTCTGCCAGACGCAGGAGTGTATTAGTAGAGGGAATTTGATCGGATCTCTGTTGAAGGACCAAACGCTGGGTGTTGCGGCTTTTCTAATGGGGATTGGAGGTGTAGACGGACTGGGCGTTCATTATGAACATGAGGTAGTGGAGAACTGGAACTTGAAATATATTAAGGAATTGAAGGGCGTGTGAGATATCTTGTACGTTGGTGGGAGCGACTGGGCAAGAAATGATAGGACCGATCGAGTTAGGTGACGATGTGTTCCGTGGGTCAGGCAGTGGTTTGCCGGACGTATTCCAGTTTGTGGATTTCCGTGAGGAAATATAGAGACCATGCAAGGCTGGGGAACGATGAGGTTGAAGGCTGCGTTTATTTCTGAATAAATAAATCCTGAATAAATATTTTTGATATAGATTATCCGTAAAACATGATTGGTGCAGTGGGGCGTTAAAATGAACAGTTAAAATAATATAATTACAGTAAATTATTTACAATAAATATAACCGATCAATAGCTCAGTCCGTTTTAACCAAACTAATCTCCCGATGGCCCAGCACTCCCCCTCCCATTCCCAATCTGACCTTCCTGTCCTGGGCCTCCTCTGTTGCCAGAGTGAGGCCCAGCGCAAATTGGAGGAACAGCACCTCATATTTCGCTTCGGTAGTTTACACCCCAGCGGTATGAACATTGACTTATCTAATTTTAGATAACCCTTGCTTTCTCCCTCCTTCCGATCCCCCCCGCTCATTACCATGCGTAGTCTTTTGACCACCTAGTTCAGGTGGTTATTTGAGCTCCCAACAAAGATTAGGAAGTCCTTTCAATGACTTACATACCATAGACGATGGCTGCAGATTATGACGATCTGCATATGTGCACGAGGGGCTCACTCAGGCACTCACTGCCACTCCGCCATTCACCCGTTGCACTCCTGATCTAGTTAGAAATGTAATCCGATGTGCCGGCTATCCACGTACCTATTTACCGCACACATCTCAGGAATATGGCCGCACTTACTGTAAAAAGTTCACAACCTGATTCCACCCTCCATTACAGATAACAGGTTTGAATACTAGACGCTGTCTGGGAGGATACATCATTCCAGCCGAGCATTAAACGGTTAGGTTAGTAGGTTTATCCATTTCGCGTTTGGCGAGACATTGAATTGCAATGCTTTGCCTGCTATCCAAACAATTCATATGTACCTCACATAAACACATGCAAGGCAAAGATTAGGCTATATATTTGTCCATTTGGACATTTCTCCAATGTCCAGATTAGGCTATATATTTGAGATTACGGGAGGTCTCTTCAGACGGCTGATAAGAAATTGTCCCTCAGTCCGACGATAAGCTCTTTAAACGGTGGGGGGAGAGGAAGGAATGGTCGAGGTAGGACAGGTCATTGATTATGCTGGCTGTTTTTCCGAGACAACGTGAAGCGTAGTTGGAATCAATGGTGGGAAGTCCATTCTGTGTGATGGAATGCTTTACTTAGCAATGTTACAACATTTTGAGATTTTAAAAATCAAGTCTGCAACTTATCCCATCAGATAAAGCATAAAATGAAGTTTAATTTGACGCCTAAGTCACTTTCATATCATCAGTATTAAACAAGTTATGGCCATTTTCATACTCGGAAATTAGCATCTTGTTTTCTCTATTGCTTTTCCATTGACTTAACACAAAGGCTTTGATCAAGGACAGTGAAAAGCCCATAATTTTCTTAAAAATTAAGAGAACTGAAATAAATGTTCAGTTATTACAGATTGAAGCATTCTGAACCAAAAAGCTTACTTGGATGAACTGAAATTAAAGCATATAATTAGATAGTTACCTAAGTGTAGCTAATTACAAAATCCAATTACTAGATCTAAACATCTATCCATTTCTAAAGAAAAGATTAACATTTTTAAATAGCATATGTGTCTAAATAACATTCACACAAGAATCCACAATATAACGTGATTTTTAAATCTCATTGTCATGGATTTACAAGCCAAATAGAAGGAATTTTGTGTTCAATTCCCGTAAATTAACGGCCAATTTAATCATCTTGCGAGTAGGTTTTGAGGAACGTTGCGGGTGTGGTGAATTTAAACCCCATATCGGCAGGAAATATACTGGCGGTTCGTATAAGTCCTAAATCACCGTTTCGCAACAAAAATGTGGATTAAAGGCATCGTAAGAAGCACTTTTATACATAAAATAAACGGCTTTCCTTTACCTGTGCCGTACGTGAAATCCGTGCCCGTTGTCGGCGTTGACGGCTTCAGAAGCTGATTTTCAAATTACCCCAGCGCTCAACTTGTTGGGCGATTTAAAAAAAATCACGGCCGTCGGAATAAGTGGTAGAACTTCAGCGCCGCTGAATGTAAGTTTTGTAACATACATACTTTACATCGACAGTAAAGTGCAATTTGTTTGGTCGTGGCCAGTGCTGTTTCTAAATGTGATGCAAACCGACAAGACGTTTTATTTGCTTTGGTGCTACCTCCTGCACCCACACACAAGTAACTGAATTCATCCGCTTCACCACTAACTTCCATCCGGCACTCAAATACAACTGGACCATTTCCGACACTTCCCTACCATTTCTGACGTCACAATCTCCAACGCAGATGATATTCTGACCGACATCAACTATACACCTACTGACCCCCATGGCTATCTTGACTACTCTTCTTCCCAAACTGCTTCCTGTAAGGACTCCATCTCCTACTCCCAATTCCTCCATATATGCCGCATCTGATCCCAGGATGAGGTGTTCCACACCAGAGCATCGGAAATATCCACATTCTCCAGCGAACGGGGGTTCATCTCCCCCACGACAGATGAGGCTCTCACCAGGGTCTCTTCCATACCCCGTGCTCTCTCTCCCCTCCCCCACTCGTCACAAGGGCAGAGTCCCCCTAGTCCTCACCTTTCATCCTACTGGCCGTCACATACAACAAATAGTCCTCCGGCATTTTCGCCACCTCCAACGTGACCCCAGTACTCGCCACATTTTCCCAACCTCCCCCCCCCCCTGCTTTCCGCAAAGACCGCTCCCTCCATACGTCTCTTCACTTCCTTTCCGCACCAAACTCTCCCCGGGCACTTTCCCTTGCAACCGCAAGAGGTGTTACACCTGTCGATTTACCTCCTCCCTCGACTCCATTCAAGGAACCAAGCAGTCGGTGCATGTGCGACAGAGGTTCGCCTGCATCTCTTCCAACCTCCATCAGCACCTTCACCGGCATCTCCTCTAACTATTGCATCCGCTGCTCTAGATGTCTGCTGATCTACATCATTGGCGATCGCTTCGCCGAACATCTCCGCATTAACCAACTTGATCTCCCGGTGACTCAATACTTCAATTCTCCCTCCCATTCCGAATCCTACCTCTCTATCCTGGGCGTCCTCCATAGCCAGAGTGAGGACCACCGGAAATTGGAGGAACAGCACCTCATATTCCGCTTGGGCAGTCTGCACCCTAATGGCATAAACATTGAATTCAGCAATTTCCGGTAGCCCTTACTGGCTCCTCCCCTTCTCACCTCTCCCTCAGCCATCGGGATCTTGCTCTTCCTTCTTCCTTTCTTCTCCTCGCCCCACCCCCCACACCCACATCAGCCTGAAGTAGGTTTCGACCAGAAATGTTGCCTATTTCCTTTGCTCCTTAGATGCTGCTGCACCCTCTGAGTTTCTCCAGCACATTTGTCTACTTTCGATTTTCCAGCATCTGCAGTTCCTTCGTAAGCATGACGTTTTCTGCCTCCGCAGCACCAAACAATTTCCTTCTACTAACACGTCCCACCGCCTACCGCAGCTAGTCTGCACTCTCAACCACTTTCCTTTGAATGTTATCATTTCCCCACTTCCTCCAAATAAAAGGGGATCCTTGGAGGGCACACCGAAAATCTCTGTTGCAGAGGTACATTGGCACAATTCCAGAACTCTATCTTCCGTACATTAATGACTGCATCGGAGCTGCCTTCAGGAAGCCATGCTGAACACGTGGCCTTCATTAATTTGTCCACCGATTTTAAACATAGATTGAAATTCACTTCGAGCATCTCCGACAATTCTCTTCCGCTTTCTTAGTCGCCGACTCTATCACAGGAGATCGATTATCGACCGACGTCTATTGCACACCGAATGTCTGGCAATACTAAAGAAACTACGCTTCTTCCCACCCTGACTCGAGCACAGACACCCAATTCCCCTCATACGCCGCATCTGCGCCCTAGTTGAAGTTCTCCCTACCGGGACATCTCTCTATTCCGCATACGTAACTTCGCGCTCTCACACAGTTCCGCTCTTGCTACCTATCCTGACAGTCGTAACAAGCACAAAGTTCCCCCAGTCGTTATCCTTCACCCATCAGCTGTCTCATACAGCACACAATCCTCCAACGATATTACCATATCCAACGGGATACCACGACTAATCACATCTTCGCATATCCACCCTTTCGAGGGACAACATATAGATTGTGTTGCTGCTCTTGCGGATGCAGGACAATTGCCTGGGGCGGGGCTGCTTTAGTGAGAAGGGATATGCTAACCACTGAGTTGCGGAGGGAACGGTCTCTGCGGAAAGAGGAAACATAGAAAACATAGAAAATGTTTCCCTCGACTCTGACAGTCCTTTCGGGTGAACCAAAGGTTCAATTGCACCTCCTCCAATCTCATCTGCAGTATCCTCTGTTCTAGGTGTGGAATTCTATATATCTGCAAAATCGTTTCGCTCAATCCACGATATCCTGGTTGGAAATACTTTAACTCTCCTTCCCATTCCCATACTGATCTCTCGGTCCTGGGCCCTTCACCACCGTCAGTGAGGCAAAAGATCAATTGCTGGAACATCATATTTCGCTTGAGAATGAAATAAATATTGATTTCTCTACCTTCAAGTAACCCTCGTATTCCCTTTCTCACCGTCCTTCCCCCAACCAAATCATCCGGCCTGTTTCACTATCGTCCTACTTAGTTGCACTATTTTACTCGTTAGTTTCGCTCGTTATCGTTTTCACCGCTGCCAACAATAGACGATTGTGGGCTCACGGTGCTTGTTTGATTTGTCATGTTGAATACCTTTCATTCATTTGATCTTTTTGACTCTTCATAGCTTTCGTTTCCCTCTCCCCGATTCTCAGTCTGATGAATGGTCTCGCACGAAACGTCAACTATTTATTTTCACCAGAGATGCTGCCTGACGCGCTGGCATTTTGTGTATATCTTTGGTGTAAACGAGCATTTCCAGTTCCTTCCTACACAATCCTCCCGCCACGCACCCACCCCCACCCCCTCCCGCACTAGATGAGGGGGATCGAGTGCTTGAGTATGAGGGGAAATGAGCCGCATCTGCGCAGTTTGGTGCTATGGGTTAGTAGTGGAATATTGCGTTGTGGAACGGGTTACGTTGGGGGACCAGGCCTCCCGTGAGACTAGGACCCAGCGGGTCCCATTTAGTCTAGTTAGTAATATTAATAGATACACATTTGTTTTTTAACAATGTACTCCGTTTCAGTTCCTCCTCTTGTCGTTTTCGTCGTCATTTGCATATTCCACCAATCTATGCAAGTCGCAGGACCATAAAACTACAAGTTATAGCTGCAGAATAAACACATTCGGCCAATCAAATCCAATCCGCATTTAATCGTGTTTTCCCTCGCAACCTCATCTATTGCCTTTTTCAGGTAACCTTTGACGCGCTTACTAAACAATAGGTCATTGCAACGGTGTCTCATATTTCTGACACCAGTGATTTCTCAGTTGACAATCTCGTTCCCTTCCAGTTCTTGGTTCTTGGTTCTTGGTTTCTTGGTCCTCCAAAATATTACAAATGGAATTTAAATACAGTATTTGGTCTTTTGCTGCATGATTACTTTTCCCCAGTCAACACGAAGGAAGGGAGATTAAAATGTGACCCAGCACTGCCTTTCAACAGAATAATAATCTAAAACTATCTGTCCATATGTAGATGTACATTAATCTTCAAATGCAACAAGTTGGAATTTACTTTCACCCAATCATACACATATTCTTGAGATTAAGAATACATACGTTTTCTGTTGAAAGGCACTGCTTGGTCACATTTTCTAATTTAATTTGATACCATATAATATACGAATTTATCCATTATCCAATCGTTCTTCAAATGTGGCCTAATATTTAACGTTGTCGTGTCTAACAAAAAGCAGCTATTCTCTTCATCATGTCTGCGTGGTTCTCCTTTCTGTCAATTATTGACTTCAAGCTAAACTGAATTATCTCATAATTTGCTCACGTTTCCTCAATGACAGGTGACATTCAACAAGATTGGTGAACCTTTTCCTATTACATATCATTTATGTCCCAAAGACGTTCTCCACACTGCCCGGGCAAATTATGATATGCCCACTTGCAATATTGATAAGTATCCCGTTTGAGTACTGCATCTCTCTCACCGCATACATTCCCCTACTTTCTGCTCGGTCTTGCATTATCAGTATAGAAACATAGAAACATGGAAATTAGGTGCAGGAGAAGGCCATTCGGCCCTTCGAGCCTGCCCCGCCATTCAACATGATCATGGCTGATCATCCAATTCAGTATCCCTTATCTCTCCATACCCCCCTGATCCCATTTTCCAAAAGGGCCACATCTAACTCCCGCTTAAATATAGCCAATGAACTAGCCTCAGCTACCTTATGTGGTAGAGAATTCCAGAGATTCACCCACTGTCTGTGTGAAAAATGTTTTTTTCTCATCTCGGTCCTAAAAGACTTCCCCCTTGTCCTAAAACTGTGACCCCTTTTTCTGGACTTCCCCCAACATCGGGAACAATCTTCCTGCTTCTAGCCTGTCCAACCCCTTAAGAATTCTGTGGGTTTCTATAAGAACCCCCCTCAATCATCTAAATTCTAGCGAGTACATGCCGAGTCCATCCATTCTTTCTTCATATGAAATTCCTGACATCCCAGGAATCAGTCTGGTGAACCTTCTCTGTACTCCCTCCAAAGCAGGAATGTATTTGCTCAGATTAGGAGACCAAAACTGTACGCAATACTCCAGGTGTGGTCTCACCAATACTTTGTCCAACTGTAATAGAATCTCCCTGCTCCTATACACAAATCCTTTTGCTATGAATGCTAACATATCATTCGCTTTCTTCACTGCCTGCTGCACCTGCATGCCTACTTTCAATGACTGGTGTACCATGACACCCAGGTCTCGTTGCATCTCTCCTTTTCCTAATCGGCCACCATTCAGATAATAGTCTACTTTCCTGTTTTCGCCACCAAAGTGGATAACCTCACATTTATCCACATTATACTGCATCTGCTATGCATTTGCCCACTCACTCAACATATCCAAGTCACATTGCAGCCTCCTAGCATCTTCCTCACAGATAACACTGCCCCCAGCATCGTGTCATCCGCAAACTTGGATGTGTTGCATTCAATTCCCTCGTCCTATCCTATAGGGCCTTAAATATAACGTCCGCCAATAAATTCCTAGAAAGAGAGAGTCATATAGTCATAGAGTGATACAGTATATAAACAAGCCCTTAGGCACAACTTGCCCAAAGCGGTCAACATCTACATTAATCCCAGTTACACTAGTACCCCCTGCCCGAGTTTTGTCAAAATCCCTCCAAACCTGTCCTCTCCGTATACCTGTCTAACTGTTTGTTAAATATTGGGATTGTCCCTGGTTACAGTACCTCCTCTGTCAGCTTGATCAATTTACCAACACCCTTTGTTTGAAATAGTTACATCCCAGATTCCTATTAATTTCAGCCCTTACTTTAATCATATGACCTCTGGTTCTCTATTCGTATATTCTGGGCAAGAGACGCTTTGCACCTAGCCGATATATTCCTCTTAAGAATTAATACAACCAAATACGATCAACCGTCATCGCCTTTCCTCCAACTAATAGAGTCCAAGCCTACTCAACCTCTCCCTGTAGCTCAGACCGTCTAGCACTGTCAACATCCGTGTACGATAGTATACGATACGATGAAACATTATTCATCCCCGGAGGGAAATTAGTCTGCCAAAAGTCACATCACACAAAGTACACAACAACTTGAAATGAAAAATGAAAACCAAAATAAAAATACAAGCGACTGTCGGCTGGTTGCCGTGTGCACAACACCCTCACCGGCACAAATGAACAAACAAACAAACAAACACAGACGCTGGTCAGACGATTGTAAGCTAGAGTGCCTCTCCCCCACCCCCACGCCGGGTCCCCATTGTCTTCCCCTTCACCCTCACGCTCATCGACCGCGAGGCCCCACCGCCACCGACGCCCATGTTGCCGCCGATGCACCCGCTGCCGCCGCCGAGTCTCCCACTCCCGTGGACGAGTCTGCCATCGCCGCCACCCGTTGAGGCTACTTCGGCACAGACAAACCTCGCTTTCCGGCTTCACCGCTGTCCTCTGGAAAGCGTGTGGGGACGAGTCAGGCCCACCGGGGCGCTTTCCGGTCGTCGGCCGTCGTTCTGGTCGTCAACGCTGGGGTTGTTCGGCGAGTGGATCCGGCCCGTGATGCTCCCCGAAATACTGCCGCCGCGCGCACAGCTCCACTTGGACAAATCTTCTCCAGACCGGTTCCAGCTTGACAACAGCTTTCCTATAACAGTCGTTCGTACAAATGAACAAAATACTGTACATTCAGCCTCACCAATTAGGCTGTGGGCCGAGCATCGAAAATGTGTCTAGAAATCCATTTTCGTGACCCACGTCTCGGAACTACATGAAATTTTGCCCAGATTTAGATGAAATATAATTGAGAAGGAAGTCATAACACGTCAGTGCCATAGTGACACTGGGGAAGTGCCAGGCTGCTGGAAGGCTAAGGTAGGAAATTGCGTAACCCAAACTCGCCCTCTTCCCAGAGCAGCCCAAGTTTGGAGCTGGAGCCTCTTTGGGGCCGGCTGCGGGCTCCGTACTGTGGCCCCGCAGCGCGTCCATCTAGGCCACCATGCCCTTCTGGCGTTGGCGATGGAGGGGGGCAGCACTGCCTTGCACGTCGCTCCGGCCGTCTTCAGCACCCAGATAGCGCTAGCTGCAACACCGGCTGTCTGTCTGACAACCACACCGACTCCTTGCAGCATCACCGGAGGCCCGGCCCAACCCTCACCTTGGAGGGCGGGGGGGGGGGGGGGGTGGGGGGGGGGGGGGCGGAGAGAAGAAGCGAGAAGGGGATGGGTGCAGAATGCCGGTAGACTTTGTGGAGACTCTTTTAAGAATTATAATAAAGTTTAACGGGCATTTTACTTACCGGTCAGTCTTCCTTGGTCCTGAAAACTCCAATGAGCCAATCAAAGTACGCAATCAGCGAAGATTGGCTGCAGCTGCCCTCGACTGCCTGTAACCAAATAGTGACGGCACTCCACTGCACTATGAGTTAAAAAGAACCATGCCGACCAAATTTGACTCGCGTATAACATTTCAACATGCTGAACAGAAAAAAGCAGCCTGCCAAAGGACTGGGAGAATTTCAGAGTCCAGCACAGGAGGATAAAGGGGTTAATTAGGAAAGGGAAAATAGATTATGAAAGAAAACTGGCAGGGAACATAAAAACTGACTGCAAATGTTTTTATATATATGTGAATAGAAAAAATATGTTAGTTAAAACAAATGTAGGTCCCTTGCAGTCAGAAACAGGTGAATTGATCATGGGGAACAAGGAAATGGCAGACCATTTGAATAACTACTTTGGTTCTGTCTTCACTAAGGAATACATAAATAATCTGCCGGATATAACAGGCGACTGGGAGTCAAATGAGATGGAGGAACTGAGTGATGTCCAGGTTAGCCGGTAAATGGTGTTAGGTAGATTGAATGGATTAAGGCCCATACATCCCAAGGGCCAGATAGGCTGCATCCCAGAGTACTTAAGGAAGTAGCCCCGGAAACAGTGGATGCATTAGTGAATTTTTTTTTAAACTCTTTAGATTCTGGAGTAGTTCCTGAGGATTGGAGGGTATCTAATGTAACCACACTTTTTAAAAAGGGATGGAGAGAAAGATGGGATAGCAGCTCATTTGGAAAGTGGTGATATCATTGGACAAAGTCAGCATAGATTTACGAAAGATAAATCATGTCTGACGAAACTAATATAATTTTTCGAGGATGTAACTCGTAGATGGATAAGGGAGAATAAGTGGATGTGTTTTACCTGGACTGTAACTGGTAGAGTGGATAAGGGAGAACCAGTGAATGTGTTATATCTGGACTTTCAGAAGGCTTTCGACAAGGTCCCACATAAGAGATTAGTATACACACTTAAAGCACACGGTATTGAGCGTTCAGTATTGATGTGGATAGAGAACTGCTGGCAGACAGGAAGCAAAGTGTAGGATAACCGGGTCCTTCTCAGAATGTCAGGCGGTGATTGTTGGGGTACCGTAAGGCTCAGTGCTGGGACCCCAGCTATTTACAATATATATTAATGATTTGGACGAGGGAATTGAATGCGGCATCTCCAAGTTTGCGGCTAACACGAAGCGGGGGGGGGGCAGTATTAGCTGTGATGAGGATGCTCCAATGTGACTTGGATAGGTTGGGTGCGTGGGTAAATGCATGTTAGAGGCAGTATTATGTGCATACATGTGAGGTTATCCACTTTGGAGGCAAAACAGGAAAGTAGACTATTATCTGAATGGTGACCGATTAGGAAAAGGGGAGATGCAACGAGACCTGGGTGTAATGGTACACCAGTCGTTGAAAGTAGGCATGCAGGTGCAGAAGGCAGTGAAGAAAGCGAATGGTATGTTAGCATTCATAGCAAAATGATTTGAGGATAGGAGCAGGGAGGTTCTACTGCAGTTGTAAAAGGAATTGGTGAGACCACACCTGGATTATTGCGTACAGTTTTGGTCTCCTAATCTGAGGAAACACATTCTTGCCGTAGAGGGAGTACAGAGAAGGTTCACCAAACTGATTCCTGGGATGGCAGGACTTTCATATGAAGAAAGATTGGATAGACTTGGCTTGTACTCGCTAGAATTTAGAAGATTGAGAACTTACAACATTCTCAAGGTGTTGGACAGGCTAGATGCAGGAAGATTGGTCCCAATGTTGGGGAAGTCCAGAACAAGGGGTCACAGTTTAAGGATAAGGGGGAAATTTTTTAGGACCGAGATGAGAAAAACATTTTCCACACAGAGAGTGGTGAATCTCTGGAATTCTCTGCCACAGAAGGTAGTTGAGACCAGTTCATTGACTATATTTAAGAGGGAGTTAGATGTGGCCCTTGTGGCTAAAGGAATCAGGGGGTATGGAGAGAAGGCAGGTACAGGATACTGCGTTGGATGATCAGCTATGATCATATTGAATGGCGGTACTGGATCGAAGGACCGAATGGCCTACTCCTGCACCTATTTTCTATGTTTCTACGTTTCTAACAATTTTCCGCGACATAGCTGAGGCCACGAGTATTCGGGTACTTCCCTCGAGCATGAAGGAGAGTTCCAGTGACCATATAGGAGTTCATAGGACCTCGTGTCGACCATGCTGCGAGTTTGAGTCGAGGGCAAACTCTTATAAACTCGCAGATTAGGTCGCTGCAGTGGGACAGTCCCTTAAGACTCCTATCTATCCGTTACAGCTCTTCATTAAACACCATAATCCCATTCAAACTCATCTCCAAGTTACTGGACCCAGGAATCGGCTCCGCCCTCTGGCAGTCGATCTGCAACTTTCTGACTCTTTCAATTAGTGAAGATAGGCGACAGCATCATTTCCGCAATAATTATCAACACTGGTGCCTTACAAGGATGCGTTTCCCGTCCTCTAATATGCTCTGTACACACATGACTGCAAGGGCACATTTGGTTCTAATTCTTTCCAGAATCTGCAAACGACAGCATTGTGGTGGGATAAATCACGACCAATAACGGGATGGAGCACCGGAAGGATATGTCATAAGGTCGTAAGTGATAGGAGTAGAATTAGAACCTTCGGCCCATCAAGACATCTGCCATTCAATCATGGCTGTTACATCTCTCCCTTGTAATCCCAATCTCCTGCCTTCTCCCCAAAACTTCTGCCATGTGTACAAAGCAAGAATCGATCCATCTCTACCTTAATAATATCCACTGCCTCTGGTTCCAGACCCTTCAGTGGGAAAGAATTCCACAATTATTCTTTGGAGCGCATAAGGTTAAGGTGGCACTTGATAGAGGTCTTTCAAATTATGAGAGGGATAGACAGAGTTGACATGGATAGGCCTTTTCCATTGAGAGTAGGGAAGATTCAAACAAAAGGACATGATTTGAGAATTAAGGGACATAAGTTTAGGGGTAACATGAGGGGGAACGTTTTTACTCAGAGAGTGGTAGCTATGTGGAATGAGCTTCCAGTGGAAGTGGTGGAGGTAGGTTCGAATTTATAATTTAAAATTAAATTGGATAGGTATATGGACGGGAAAGGATTGGAGGGTTATGGTCTGAGTGCAGGTAAATGGGATGGACGGCACGGACTAGAAGGGCCGAAATGGCCTGCAATGCTGCAATTGTTATATGGTTATATTGTTAATTTCACCACCCTCTGACAAAATATAGCTCTCGTCATCTCCACCCAAAAAGATTGTCATTTTATTCTGAGGCTATGACCTCTTGTCCGGACTCCCGCACTAGCGGAAACATCCTCTCCATAAACATACTATCCAGGCATTTCGCTATTCCACATGTTTCAATGAGGTCCCCCTTCATTCTTCTAAACTCCAGCGAGTACAGGCCCAGTGCCATCACAGCCGTGGAAGTCAAACCCTTCAATGAGACTCGTGGACGACTTGATTAACGAAACTCAGCAATTAGTATATTTTACTGGTACAAGGGGAGAAGTGTCACAGTCAAGGGCTGTGATCCCAACTCTAAAATGCAGTTGGTACAGCAGAGCATTTCCACCAAAACGATAATTACTAAGGAAGTACAAGGGTGAGGTAGATTGATATGTAAATTACAGAATCTATATTATAACACAAAGGTTGATACTTCTTGGCTGCATAATGAACCCGGTAAGGAGGGCAAACATAATTAATATGTTAATAATTCGGACACGGGCTCAGCACTGAACACTGAGACATATCACTGGTCTCACGCCTCCAGTCCACGAAGCAAACTTCCACCATCATCCTCTGCTTTCTTCCATGAAGCCAAATTTCAATCCATTGAGCTATCTCTCCATGTAAATATATATAAAGGTACGAACTAAAATGTACCACGGCAAACTTTTAGACAGGTACATGGACTGGCCATTTTTAGGAATATGGCGATGGGACATGTTGGCCGGTGTGGACAGGCTGGGCCGAAGACGCTGCGAGACTCTATGACTCTATGATTGGATGCTGTGTGCACAAATAATGCAGGAAGATATTCCTCGTTTGTCCATGGATCTCTGTCATGTGTTCGTAGAACAGGTTCATTTAAAGACAAATCCACTTAATACCACTTTCTAACATTATTATTTCGGCTGTTTGATCACACATGGATAGGTCAACTGCAAACATGTCCAATCTTCGATAGTGGATCAGCACAAGGCAAATGTTGAAAATGTTGCCTCGGTTGAACATATATTTGGGCAGTGTGCGGCGGAACTGGGAACTGGTTGTTATGTGAGATGTCCTGGGAATGGGTGATTCAAACAATTTACCTCAGTATGACGTCAGTGTGGTCAGTGATGCGTCTGGATAAGCAGTGACACCATCTCATTAAATCTGACTGCGATGTTTTACATTTGATACGATGTAAAATAAAGAATCTTTTTTTATTTCAAATGTTCGACTATAAAGGGTTAACTGAAGTGGCTTGTGGACCCTGGTGCATCCTCGACCCCCACTGCTGCTTTAGCTGGCCCCCCCCCCCCCCCCCCCCCGAGCTTCACTGTTACTTTTAAACACCGCAAGCCACTCCGGACCTCCGATGCGGCTGCTGGCTCAGCCGTTGCTGTTAGAAACATAGAAACATAGAAATTAGGTGCAGGAGTAGGCCATTCGGCCCTTCGAGCCTGCACCGCCATTCAATATGATCATGGCTGATCATCCACCTCAGTATCCCGTACCTGCCTTCTCTCCATACCCTCTGATCCCCTTAGCCACAAGGGCCACATCTAACTCCCTCTTAAATATAGCCAATGAACTGGCCTCAACTGCCCTCTGTGGCAGAGAGTTCCAGAGATTCACCCCTCTCTGTGTGAAAAAAGTTCTTCTCATCTCGGTTTTAAAGGATTTCCCCCTTATCTTTAAGCTGTGATCCCTTGCCCTGGACTTTCCCAACATCGGGAACAATCTTCCTGCATCTAGCCTGTCCAACCCCTTAAGAATTTTGTAAGTTTCTATAAGATCCCCTCTCAATCTCCTAAATTCTAGAGAGTATAAACCAAGTCTATCCAGTCTTTCTTCATAAGACAGTCCTGACATCGCAGGAATCAGTCTGGTGAACCTTCTCTGCACTCCCTCTATGGCAATAATGTCCTTCCTCAGATTTGGAGACCAAAACTGTACGCAATACTCCAGGTGTGGTCTCACCAAGGCCCTGTACAACTGCAGTAGAACCTCCCTGCTCCTATACTCAAATCCTTTTGCTATGAAAGCCAACATACCATTCGCTTTCTTTACTGCCTGCTGCACCTGCATGCCTACCTTCAATCACTGGTGTACCATGACACCCAGGTCTCGCTGCATCGCCCCCTTTCCCAATCGGCCACCAGTTAGATAATAGTCTGCTTTCCCGTTTTTGCCACCAAAATGGATAACCTCACATTTATCCACATAATACTGCCTCTAACATGCATTTACCCACTCACCCAACCTATCCAAGTCGCATTGGAGCGTCCTAGCATCCTCATAGCAGCTAATACTGCCCCCCAGCTTAGTGTCATCCGCAAACTTGGAGATATTGCCTTCAATTCCCTCATCCAGATCATTAATATATATTGTAAATAGCTGGGGTCCCAGCACTGAGCCTTGCGGTACCCCACTAGTCATTGCCTGCCATTGTGAAAATGACCCGTTTACTCCTACTCTTTGCTTCCTGTTTGTCAGCCAGTTCTCTATCCACATCAATACTGAACCCCCAATGCCGTGTGCTTTAAATTTGTATACTAATCTCTTATGTGGGACCTTGTCTAAAGCCTTGTGGAAGTCCAGATACACCACATCCACTGGTTCTCCCCTATCCACGCTACTAGTTACATCCTCGAAGAATTTCGTAAATCCATGCTGACTTTGTCCAATGATTTCACCACTTTCCAAATGTGCTGCTATCCCATCTTTAATAACTGACTTTAGCAGTTTCCCCACTACCGATGTTAGACTAACTGGTCTGCAATTCCCTGTTTCTCTCTCCCTCCCTTCTTAAAAAGTGGGGTTACGTTTGCTACCCGCAAATCCTCTGGAACTACTCCAGAATCTAAAGAGTTCTGAAAGATGATCACTAATGCATCCACTATTTTTGGAGCTACTTCCTTAAGTACTCTGGGATGCAGCCTATCTGGCCCTGGGGATTTATCGGCCTTAAATCCATTCAATGTACCCAACAGCACTTCCCGACAAACCTGGATTTCACTCAATTCCTACAACCCCTTTGACCCGCGGTCCCCTGCAAATTACGGCAGATTATTTATGTCTTCCTTTGTGATGACGGAACCAAAGTAGATGTTCAATTGGTCCGCCATATCCTTGTTCCCCATGATCAACTCACCTGTTTCTGACTGCAAGGGACCTACATTTGTTTTAACTAATCCCTTTCTTTTCACATATCTATAAAAACTTTTGCAGTCAATTTTTATGTTCCCTGCCAGTTTTAGAAACATAGAAACATAGAAAGTAGGTGCGAGAGTAGACCACCAGGTCCGTCGAGCCCGCACCGCCATTCGCTCATGGCTGAACACTAAACAGACACACTTACCCACAAACAGTAGACACAAGACACAAAACACAAGACACTACCCTCCCCTTTATACCGCTATCACCCCTCTCCACCCCAAGAACCTCGTGATCTCCTGGGGGAGGCAAAAAACCGGATAAAAACCCAGGTCCAATTCGGGAAAAAAATCCGGGAAATTCCTCTCCGACCCCAATCCAGGCGATCGACACTTGTCCAGGAGATCACTCAGGTCTTACTATACTAACCATACCTAGGTCCATATCCCTGCCCTCTCCCCGTAGCCCCTTATCCCATTGGCAGCTAAAAAACCATCTATTTTAGTCTTAAATATATTTAAAGTTTCTGCTTCCACTGCTCCCTGGGGCAGTGAATTCCATAAATTAACCACCCTCTGGGTGAAGAAGTTCTTCCTCATCTCAGTTTTAAAAGAGCCCCCCCTTATTCTGCAACTATGTCCCCTAGTTCTAGTTTCCCCGATCATTGGGAACATCCTCGGTGCATCCACCCGATCAAGGCCCCTCACGATCTTATATGTTTCAATGAGATCGCCTCTCATTCTTCTAAACTCCAAAGAGTAGAGTTCCAGCCTACTTAACCTTTCCTCATATGTCAATCCCCTCATTGCAGGAATTAATCTTGTAAACCTTCGCTGCACTGCCTCCAGGGCTAGTACATCCTTTCTTAAGTATGGACCCCAGAACTGTACACAGTATTCCAAATGTGGTCTCACCAATACTGTGTACAGCTGCAGCAAGACCTCCGTGTTTTTATACTCAATCCCCCTAGCAATAAAGGCCAAAACTCCATTGGCCTTCCTGATTGCTTGCTGCACCTGCATACTAACTTTTAGTGATTCATGTACTAATACCCCTAGATCCCTTTGCGTTGCATTACAACGCAGCTCCTCCTCATTTAGAAAATAACTTGCCCTATCATTTTTTTTCCCAAAGTGAATGACTTCACATTTATTAGTATTAAATTTCATCTGCCAAGTTGTTGCCCACTCACCTAGCTTATCTATATCCTTTTGCAGACTCTTCCTATCCTCCTCATCCCCTACTTTTCCTCCCATTTTTGTATCGTCCGCAAATTTTGATATATTACACTTGGTTCCCTCCTCCAAATCATTTATATAAATTGTGAACAACTGGGGTCCCAGCACCGACCCTTGCGGAACCCCGCTAGTTACCGGTTGCCATCCCGAGTATGAACCATTTATCCCCACTCTCTGCTTCCTATTTGTTAGCCAATCCTCTACCCATGCTAATATATTACCCCCAATCCCATAATTTTTTATTTTTAGCAATAGTCTCTTATGTGGCACCTTGTCAAAAGCCTTTTGGAAGTCCAAGTACACCACATCCACCGGTTCCCCTTTATCCACCCGGGTTGTTACTTCCTCAAAGAATTCGAGCAGATTCGTTAAACAGGACTTCCCCTTCACAAAACCATGCTGGTTCTGTCCGATGAAGTCATGTTTATCCAAGTGCCCCGTTAGTGTTTCTTTAATAATTGTCTCTAACATTTTACCCACCACCGATGTTAGACTAACCGGTCTATAGTTACCCGCCTTCTGTTTACTTCCTTTTTTAAATATAGGTGTTACATTGGCCATTTTCCAATCCACTGGGACCGTTCCTGCCTCCAGGGAGTTTTGGAAAATTATCACCAATGCATCCACAATCCCCACCGCTATCTCCCTCAAGACCCTTGGATGTAATCCATCAGGCCCAGGGGATTTATCCTCCTTCAGTCTCATTAATTTCCCTAATACCACCTCCTTGGTGATCTTAATAGTATTTAGCTCCTCCATTCCTACCGCCCCCTGTTTATCCAGCGTTGGAATATTTTTTGTGTCTTCTATGGTGAAGACTGATACAAAATACTCGTTTAATGCCTTTGCCATTTCCATGTTCCCCACCAACAACTCTCCAGTCTCACCCTCCAATGGACCAACGTTCACCTTAGCCACCCTTTTTCTTTTTATATAGCTATAAAAACTCTTACTATTAGTTTTTATGTTGTTCGCTAAATTCCTTTCATAGTCTATTTTCCCCGTCTTAATTAATCTCTTAGTTATTTTTTGCTGACCTTTAAATGCTTCCCAATCCTCTACCCTCCCACTATCTCTGGCTACCTTATATGCCCTTGCCTTCAGCCGAATACTATCCTTTATAGTTTTACTGAGCCATGGCTGACTGTTCTTACCCTTACCCCTTTTTTTCTTCATAGGAATAAATTTTTCTTGAAGGTTATACAGTATACCCTTAAACGTACACCACTGCTCATGTACCGTCTTATTCTTGAGTCTGCTATCCCAGTCAACTTTGATCAGCTCAGTCCTCATACCTTCATAATCCCCCTTATTTAGACTAAGCACCCTAGCCTGAGTTTCAACCTGCTCCCCTTCTATTTGAATATGGAATTCGACCATATTGTGGTCACTTGTTCCCAACGAGTCCCTAACTATGACATTTTTAATTAATCCTGCTTCATTACACAGGACCAGATCCAAGATTGCCTCCCCCCTTGTCGGTTCGGTGACATACTGTTCTAGGAACCCGTCTCTAATACATTCTATAAACTCTTCCTCTAGTCTACCCTGCCCAGTTTGGTTTGCCCAATTAATATGAAAATTGAAGTCCCCCATGATTACAGCAGTTCCCTTTTTACATGCGTCAACTATTTGCAGATTTATGTTCTGACTAACAGCGTCACAGCTATTTGGAGGTCTATAAATTACACCCACTAGTGTTTTTTTCCCCTTATTATTCTCTATCTGTACCCAAGCTGTTTCACTATCCTGATCCTTCAACGCAATATCCTTCCTCTCTATTGCCGTTATTCCCTCCCTTATTAAAAGGGCCACCCCTCCTCCCTTTCTTTCCTGTCTATCTTTCCTAATTGTCGAGTACCCCTCTATATTTAACTCCCAGTCCTGATCTCCTTGCAGCCATGTCTCCGTAATGGCCACGATATCATAACTATATATATTTAATTGCACCGTTAATTCATTTATCTTATTACGAATGCTCCGTGCATTTAGATAAAGCACTTTCAGATGATTTTTACTACCCTTCCTTTCCGTTTTTGCCCCTTTTACATCTAGAGCTTTATCTTCACACATTCTGTCTCCTGTCACATTTTGACTTTCCGCTTCCCCACTGATACCCTGCTCTATTTCCTCTACCCCTGCCGTTATTACCCCCCTTGATACCTCCCCCCCGCTACTTAGTTTAAAGACCTCTCTACTGCCCTAGTTATATGATTTGCCAGGACCCCAGTCCCAGCACCGTTCAGGTGAAGTCCGTCCTTACAGAACAGATCCCCCCTGTCCCAGTACTGGTGCCAGTGGCCCAAGAAACCAAACCCATTATTCCCACACCAGTCTTTGAGCCACGCATTTAGCTTTTTAATTTTACGTACCCTCGCCGATTTGGCCCGTGGCTCAGGTAGCAATCCGGAGATCAGTACCCTCGAGGTTCTGCTTTTTAATTTATTCCCTAACTGCTCAAACTCCTTCAGCAGATCCTCCTTCCTCGTCCTTCCTATGTCATTGGTCCCCACATGGACCACGACCACTGGATCCTCCCCCTCCCTCTGCAAATTTCTCTCCAGCATCGCAGAGACCAAATTTTCTTTCATAATCCATTTTCCTTTCCTAATTAAGCCCTTTGTCCTCCTCTGCTGGTCTCTGAATTTCTCCCAGTCCTCCGGTATGCTGCTTTTTCTGGCTAATTTGTACGCATCATCCTTCGCTTTGATACTATCCCTGATTTCCCTTGTTATCCACGGATGCTCTACCTTCCCTGATTTATTCGTTTGTCAAACTGGGGTGAACATTTTTTGTAGTTCATACATGCAGTCTTTAAATGTCTTCTATTGCATATCCACCGTCAACCCTTTTAGAATTAATTGCCAGTCAATCTTGGCCAATTCACGTCTCATACCCTCAAAGTTACCTTTCTTTAAGTTCAAACCATTATTTCTGAATTAACAATGTCACTCTCCATCCTAACGAAGAACTCAACCATATTATGGTCACTCGTGCCCAAGGGGCCACGCACAACAAGACTGCTAACTAACCCTTCCTCATTACTCAATACCCAGTCTAGAATAGCCTGCTCTCTCGTTGGTTCCTCTACATGTTGGTTTAGAAAACTATCCCGCATACATTCCAAGAAATCCTCTTCCTCAGCACCCCTGCCAATTTGATTCACCCAATCTATATGTAGATTGAAGTCACCCATTATAACTGCTTTGCCTTTGTCGCACGCATTTCTAATTTCCAGTTTGATACCATCTCCAACTTCACTACTACTGTTAGATGGCCTGTACACAACACCCACCAGCGTTTTCTGCACCTTAGTTTTTCGCAGTTCTACCCGTACCGGTTCCACATCCTCCAAACTAATGTCCTTCCTTTCCATTGCGTTAATCTCCTCTCTAATCAGCAACGCTACCCCACCTCCTTTTCCTTTCTCGCTATGCCTCCTGAATATTGAATATCCCTGGATGTTCAGCTCCAAGCCTTGGTCACCCTGGAGCCATGTCTCCGTGATCCCAACTATATCATAATCATTAATGGCTATCTGCACGTTCAACTCACCCACCTTATTACGAATACTCCTTGCATTGAGACACAAAGCCTTCAGGCTTGTTTTTACAACTCTCTTAACCCTTATACAATTATGTTGAAAAGTGGCCCTTTTTGATTTTTGCCCTGGTTTGTCTGCCTGACACTTTTACTTTTCACCTTGCTACCTATTGTTTCTACCCTCATTTTACACCCGCTGCCTCTCTGCTCTTGTACCCATCCCCCTGCCACATTAGTTTAAATCCTCCCCGACAGCACTAGCAAACACTCCCCCAAGGACATTGGTTCCATTCCAGCCCAGGTGCAGACCGTCCTGTTTGTTCTGGTCCCACCTCCCCCAGAACTGGTTCCAATGCCCTAAAATTTTGAATCCCTCCCCCTTGCACCATTTTTCAAGCCACGTATTAATCTGCAATATCCTCCTTTTTCTACTCTGACTGGCCCGTGGTACTGGTAGTAATCCAGAGATTATTACCTTTGAGGTCCTACTTTTAAGTTTATCTCCTAGCTCCCTAAATTCATCCTGTAGGACCTCACCCCTTTTTTTACCTATATCGTTGGTGCCAATATGCACCACGACAACTGGCTGTTCACCCTCCCCTTCCAGAATGTTCTGCAGCCGTTCAGTGATATCCCTGACCCTTGCACCAGGGAGGCAACATACCATCCTGGAGTCTCGTTTGCGTCCGCAGAAACGCCTATCTATTCCCCTGACAATTGAATCCTCTATTACTATTGCCCTTCCACTATCCCCCCCCCCCCCCTCATGTGCCGCAGAGCCACCCATGGTGCCATGAACTTGGCTGCTGCTGCATTCCCCTGATGAGCAATCTCCCTCAACAGTATCCAAAATGGTATACCTGTTTAGGAGGGAGATGATCGCAGGGGAGTCCTGCACTACCTGCCTACTGCTTTGCTGGCTATTGACCACCCTTTCCCTTTCTGTCCTCTTACCTTTTACCTGTGGGGTGAACAACTCGCTGCACTTGCTGTCGACGACTTTCTCAGCATCGTGGATGCTCCAGTATGCTTCCAGCTGCAGTTCAAACCGTTCAATGCGGTCTGCCAGGAGCTGCAGCTGTACACACTTCCTGTAAACGTAGTCACCAGGGACACTGACCATATCCCTGATCTCCCACATGTTGCAGGCTGAGCAAACCACGGGGCCAATCTCCACTGACGTACCTTACTCCCAATTTAACTATATTAAATATTAAAAAACACAAAACTTTATCCTTTAAACTTTACTAATAAATACTGTACCCTTAACTCCCAGAATCCTTAACTCCCAGAATCCTTAACTCCCAGAATCCTTAATCTGAAGGCAGAAATGTAAAAATGTAAACCAATCAGAGGCTTCCCCCAGACTGCTTCTCTGGAACGATGGCGATTTTGATGTCAGGTACTCCTCCCCTCGCACCTACGGCTCCCTGGGTCTCTGTGAAAACAAGCCCCGCGGTGTATTTTATAGTTACAGCGCAGGTACTCCTCCCCTCACACCAACGGCTCCCTGGGCCTCTGTGAAAACAAGCCCCGCGGTGTATTTTATACTTACAGCGCAGGTACTCCTCCCCTGACACCGACGGTTCCATGGGCCTCTGTGAAAACAAGCCCCGCGGTGTATTTTATACTTACAGCGCAGGTACTCCTCCCCTCTCGCCAACGGCTCCCTGGGCCTCTGAGAAAACAAGCCCCGTGGTCCGCGGCGTATTTTATACTTACAGCGCAGGTACTCCTCCCCTCTCACCAACAGCTCCCCGGGCTGTGAAAACAAGCCCCGCGGTGTATTTTATACTTAGAGCGCAGGTACTCCTCCCCTCTCACCAACGGCTCCCCGGGCCTCTGTGAAAACAAGCCCCGCGGTGTATTTTATATTTACAGCGGAGGTACTCCTCCCCTGTCACCAACGGCTTCCCGGGCCTCTGTGAAAACAAGCCCCGCGGTGTATTTTATACCTACAGCGCAGGTACTCCTCCCCTCTCACCAACAGTTCCCCGGGCCTCTGTTGCCTCCGCTGGCTCCCGCTGACTCCACGGGCTGGCCTCCCAGGCTGGCTTTTGCTGGCTTCCCGGGCTAGCTGTTCCATCTTATTTCTGTTGCTGGTCCCCGCTGCTCCAAACGTCGGGACTGTGTCTCACTCGTGGTCGGCTTTCTCCACTCTCGGCCGTCTCCCGCGACCGGGCTTTGTCCGCTTTCTTCCACGACCGGGCTGACTGTTCCCGGTTGGGCTGAAGACTCAGCCTCTGTCGATTGCTCTCTGGACCTGTCCGTGGCCTACACGGTACAAGGCACTCACCCAACGTTGGTGGATGCTACTGGGGCTGTCCGTGAGCTACATGGTCCTCTTTTGCCGGTGGCTTGGCCAGACCTGTCCGTGGCCTTCACGGTACCTGGCCCCCACCCGTCGTCTGTGGCTTCTGCTTGGGCTTGGCTGTGGGCTGCACAGCCCTGGATACATTCCAGTTAAGCTGACACCGTGCTTGGTAACCCTTACAGTCCCTGCTTGTTTTCCTAGCTCTTCCCTAAGCTATTGCTTCCCGTTCCTACTTTTTTTCTTTTTGGCGCCAATTCATAACCATTTGGCTTTGTGCTGTTCCACTTTGTTTCCAAATACTACTTCTATTTATAATTGTTTTCGATTCTTCTAGCTGGCCTTGTTCTTATCTTCGTTCTTTTATCCTCGCCGCCAATTGTTGTGTATTTGGATGTTTAGAACATACTTCAATACGCCTCGGACACGGGGGTAATCTTACACGCTTCTTTACTGCAGGACGCCACCTTCAGTCTCCCCGTGCACATGCGTACTTGCACATGATATCACAAGACACTAATTACATATGCTAATTATCACATACCTAACGATGAGCATGGCTGATCATCCCAAATCAATACCCCGTTCATGATTTCTCCGCATAATCCCTTTATTCCATTAGTCCTAACAGCTCTATTTAAATTTAACTTGAAAACATTCAGTGAATTGGCCTCCATCACCTTCTGTGGCAGAGAATTCCACACTCACAACTCTTTGGGTGAAAAATATTTTCCTCATCTCAGTCCGAAATTGCCTACCCCTTATTGTTGAACTGTGACCCATGGTTCTGGACTCCCTAATCCAATCCCTTAAAAATTGTATATGTTTCTACGATCCCTTCTCTTATTCCTAAATTCCAGTGAATTTCTCTGAGCTCTCACACACTCAGTCTGTGTTTCTGTGCCTATTTATCAATTAATTCAAGGGAGCGATTCTCCGTTCCTGCTGTGTTTGTCTGGTACACATGCAAACTGAAAGAAATACTTCAATAATCATCGCCATATTGAAATGACCAACGTATATGACAGACAGATATATCATATTGTTGTCTAATCTGCAGCTTTGAAAAAAATCCACACCTATTGATGTTTAATTCCTTGGATTTCCAAGCTAGAGTTTAGTTTGAGGACAGTGAAGCACCTGTTGGACACTTGCGATGGAGATGAACGATGCACCTCTGTTGTTTGTGACACCAACACCCAATACAGTATCGCCACTGATGTGCAGTCAGTGATGTGTCTGCTATGTGGCTACAACTGGGGAGGCCAATGACAGAGCACATTAGAGATGACAGAACAAGTTATTCCAGTGGTGTGTCAAATGGGTGGAAAACAGGCCTTTCGGCCCGACGTGTCCATGCAGAACGAAGCGCCTATCTATGGTGATCTCATTCAGTTGTATTTGTCCCATTTCGTCCATTCATATCCAAGAAACAGCTGTCCAAATGCTGTTTATTTGCTGTGATGGTATCTGCCCCCACCATCTCTTATGTAAAGATTGCTCCACGTTTGGTGTGGAATACCCGCCCATCCTTGGTGAACAGGGGGATGAGTTGTGATCTTTTAATGGCGATTGAAATAATAAGAGATATGGATCGGGTCAACGAATAGAGTAGGTGAATCAAGATCCTGGCGACAGGTTTAAGATGAGGGGGGAGATTGAATAGGAATCTGAGGGTTAAATTTTCACACAAAGGGAGTGAAAAAACAGTGATGGGTCTGGATAAGCAGTGACATGATCTAATAGAATCTAACTGCTATGTTTTACATTTGATATGTAAAATAAAGAACCTCTTTTTTGTTCAAATGTGTGACTATAAAGGGTTAACTGAAGTACAGCATCCATAATTAATCTCATCTGTAATGAGCACTAACTCCATCTTGCTGCTCTATCCACGCTGGTACACACGACAAGTGAAGTTGCATTAATTTGTTATTTTCTTCTTAATCAACAGTGGTTAAAAATACTACTTGCCTCTCTCCGGCATATAATTGAAATAAAAACACATAATGCGGAAAATTAAAGTGCAACTTCAGATCTGAGAAAGGGGGAGATAGGTAAATGTGCCCTTTGTCCAGTGGGGAATATTTTTAATAAGTCCCTGCTCATTTAATTGTTTATTTCAGTTTGTGCCGGTAGTAGCTTTAAACTTCACGATAGTAGATATGCCCTCTTGATTTAATTGATAAATAAGCACATAATAAAGTCTGCGTGTGTGGCAGCTTTCTGTGTACCGCTGTGTAGACAGTCTAGGCGGATGAGTTCTTAATTTACACTCAGGCCGAACTTGCTGTCTGGTCTGTGGATTTGAATTCACATCTACCTGTCGACTGGTCTGAAGTTGTCCACTACAAAATAAAACAAATATATTGAACAGAGCCACAGCTAGTGTTCACCGGCTGGAACTAAAACAACGTTTCTACTTCTCAAATTCCTGTGTGAAAACGACTGAAGGATTAATTTGTTAATATTTTGTTAAATAAAATGTATTCATTAATACATTAATACGCCTGCACCTATTGTCTATTTCCATTGTCTAATGCTGTACACGCCGACAACATTCCTCACTACCGGCGATCCATTAGTCATCCGCAACGCCCGCGTAACACTCTTCCACCAGAGTCTGAAGAAGGGTCTTGACGAGAAACGTCGCCCATGCTTTATCTCCAGAGGTGCTGCCCCGCTGAGATATACCAGCAGTTTATGTATACCTTCTATTTCAACAGGCATCTGCAGTTCTTTTCTACCCCAACCATTACTCTCTAGTGCCAGTTCTGAATCAAAACGATCAATTAAGCATGACATTCTGTCTCTTGAATCAACCCACCATTCAAGGCCTGATCCAATGCTAAATTCCATTAAAACATTATCACTGACCTGTCCATATTTGTCAACCTTGTCAATTGATTGTTGAAGTGTACGTTCCTTACGACACTTAAGAAATTGAATCTAGATTTCCGGTGGTGCTATGGAGTAGGAGAGACTCGCGCCAACTAGCTCCGGGAAAAAACCGCTAAAAACGGGGTGAAAAGACAGGTCCTACCTGCTGAAAAACAAAGATCTTAGAGCGGAGCAAGATGGGATACTCCTGCGAAATACAATGGGCTGACGTGTAGTCCGCTATGGAGGGGATCCTGGGCATTTTCCCCCGCCCATTTTAGTAACCGGAGCCTACCTGACCCGTCCCGACTCGCAGCGCAATCAATGTTGCGGGGCACCAGTTTGTGTGTAAGATTATAGGGTTAGATTCATAATTCTGTCAGTTCATACTTCTTGTCAAGAATAAAATTTGACTCTGGAAATTGTCTTTTTTAATGTTTTTTAAATCATTTATTTTTAAATGGCTCACAAGCAGTGTTTGACTTGATGTTGTAGTAAGCGGAACCTACCCGAATGGCAGGGTAATTTACATTGCGGGGGAAGTTTTTGTGTGTGATATAGGGTTAGATTCATAATTCTGTTAGTTCATAATTCTGTTAATTCTTGTTAAAGTATAAAATGTTTATAAACACAAATACATGAATGTGATATAAATGTATATACTCATATAACACACACAATTATATTTCTTCTGATCCAATGATGAACTTTATTTCAGACTAGATAAGGGACACTAAATATGAAACATTGTAAACCTCCCCGCAACTTCACACACAATAGGGCTTATCCCCCCCCCCCCACCCCCCCACCCCCGGCACTCCCTCGCATGCCACTACAATGTCTCCCCCCTCTCCTATGCCCCTCTCCCGCTGCCCCGGGCCGCACACTCCCTCTCCCCGGGCCGCACACTCCCTCTCCCCGGGCCCCACACTCCCTCTCCCCGGGCCCCACACTCACTCTCCCCGGGCCCCACACTCCTTCTCCCCGGGCCGCACACTCCCTCTCCCCGGGCCCCACACTCCCTCTCCCCGGGCCGTACACTCCCTCTCTCCGGTTCCACACTCCCTCTCCCCGGTTCCACATTCCCTCTCCCCGGGCCGCACACTCCCTCTCCCCGGGCCGCACACTCCCTCTCCCCGGGCCCCACAGTCCCTCTCCCCGGGCCCCACACTCCCTCTCCCCGGGCCGCACACTCCCTCTCCCCGGGCCGCACACTCATTCTCCCCGCTGCGGAAACAAAGATCCGATCTCTGGCCGGAAGCACGATGGCGGAACAAGATGGCGGAGCAAGATGGCGGGGACTGGTTGCTAAAATGAGTCCTATTATCTCCCATGAATCCGCCCATGAGCGGACAACACCTTTGCGTGAGAGTAACCCATCTTGCTCTGCTATAAGATCTTTGCTGAAAACGGCAGCGATTGTTTTGCAGTAAGTTCGTGACGTCATCAGGCGGGCGACACCGGCAGTATGTAGACACAGCATACTCCCCCTCCCAAGGCGAGAAAAACCGGCAGGGCTAAAGAGGTACGCCCAACTGAAGCCTCGGCCTCAGTTTTAACAGTATCCCAAGAAGATATCTCAAATAAGAAAAAGACTGAAATGGAAGATTTAAAACAAATTATTGCACAGTAAATCTCTAATTCAATGGAAGAACTAACAAATCTTAGACAGAACTTCAATGAAGAGCTGAAATATTTAAAAAATGAAATTAAAGAACAAATTAAAGAAGAGGTTACAGACACTGTACATGAAGTTCTGGAAGACTGGAAATTAAATATAGAAGAAAATCTGACTCCAAATATTGAAGAAGTAAATGATAAACTGAATTCGATGGAATCTAGATTTGATTCTAAGTTGGAACCTCTTCTCCAGACATTAAATAAACACCAAGAGATTGTAAATAAACTAGAGGAAATTGCTGAGACAGGCACCGAAACTACAAAAAAACTTATCGCAGAGAATAAACGGCTATCAAAGTTATTGCATCAAATAACCTAAAAATGTACTGACTTGAAGGGACGACAGAGGCTTCAGAATTTAAGAATCGTGGGCGTCCAGGAAGACAGAGAGGGGAGTCGTGACCCCCGTGAATTTGCTGCAGATCTACTGAAAAAAGTATTGAACCTGGATCAAGAACCATTACTTGCCCGAGCACACAGAGTATCGAGACGTCGCCCAATGGAGGGCACCCCTCCAAGACAACTGATAGTGAAGGTGCAATATGACCATGTTTTGCATGATATGATGAAGAACAATTGTCCAAAGCAGAAATCTCGTATTTGAAGGAGATAAGATTAGTATATTTAGAGATTATCATGTGGAAGTTGCCAAGAAGGGAGCGCTGTTTACAGAAACAAGAAGAATACTGAAGAACATAAAATATTTGAGATACGGACTGTTATACCCCGCAACATTAAGAGTTACCTACAAGACGAAGGGACACTTCTTCATCAAGCACACAGAAGCACTTGAATTTGCCAAGAGTATCGAGGATAAGATCGAAGATTGAATAATATTCAACACTCAACACTTACCCGGATATTGTTATCCCTCAGAGAAGATATGGAACTCTAAACTCTAAACTATTATATTTAAGAGCTGCCCAAAATCTGCAACAAGAATTCAGCAAATATCTTGCTACAGATATATAATATTTACATTTTACTATTAATTTCTAACAAATATTAATAATCATGAATACTAACTAATACCAATTATTGCTAACTGGATCACCTAAGAATTAACTAAAAGTATGAAATATAAATAAAGTGCGATCCAGGTATTCTATAATTAAAAATGTATAGTGGTTCTCCATCCGATATTTTTGATTTTGAGTATTCTTTGACAAATGTTTAAGTTATACGAGACTAACATTTCAATTTGAGACTAATAATTATATCATTAATGGAATATAACCATTATTTCCTTCCCCTCCCCCATAAATTGCTTGCACTGAATTTGAAACTTTTCTTTTAAGGAAAGTAGGGAGCTAGTATTTATGTATTTTTACCAAAAGCTACGGAAGTCCTTAGATGCTTAGCCACATTAGGGTGGCTATCACTAACTACACTAATCTTAGCTGTAGTTTTTTTTCTTTTTCAACCTTTTACACTTTACTAATACATTTTTTACTACTTCTTTTACCTTATATATTTTATTTTGTATTTGGAATGGAATTACATATTTTATTCAGGGAGATATGTTCGGATGGAAAACAGACAAGACTTAAAATTCATCTACCTGATGTTCGAGTATAAGGTAGGGTTGAGTGTGCTGAGCCATCTGCTCTAATCACTCTAATCACAAGATGCAAGACGTGAATATGAAAATTAGGGGTGAAGGAATCAAATTCTGTAGTTGGAATGTTAAGGGAATTAATGAACCTATTAAGAGAGGCAAAGTGTTAGATCATTTAAAATCATTGAAAACAGATATAATATTTCTCCAGGAGACACACCTGAAAAAGGAAGCACAACATAGATTGAAAGCAAAATGGATTGCTAAAGCGTACCACTCCACATTCTCACATAAACCTAGAGGGGTTGCAATATTAATTCGTAAAGGTATACCTTTTAAACATTTATCAACGATAGAAGATATTGAAGGCAGATATATTGTAATAATAGGGGTTATACTCAAAAAAGGTGACCCTCCTTAATGTGTATGGACCAAATGTTGATAGCCTCCTGTTTTTTAAGAGAATACTTAACAATATCCCGGAATGTACATAACACAACTTAATAATTGGTGGAGACTTAAATTGTACATTGGATGCTTATTTGGATAGATCATCAACTCAAAGAAAACTAAAATCCCAATCAAAAGAATTTCTAAACTCATATATTAATACTACGAACATTAAGGATGTTTGGAGAATTGAAAACCCATCGGGTCGAGAATCTTCATTTTACTCACCAGTACATAAAACCTACTCAAGGATAGATTATTTTTTAGTAGACTCAAAACTTATCCCATTTACCTATTACTCGCAATATCATAATATCATAAT
The DNA here is from genome assembly GCF_010909765.2 of Amblyraja radiata. Classification (NCBI taxonomy): domain Eukaryota; kingdom Metazoa; phylum Chordata; class Chondrichthyes; order Rajiformes; family Rajidae; genus Amblyraja; species Amblyraja radiata. Next base: position 182,612 of record NW_022630141.1, on the reverse strand, counting down.
CTCAGACCATGTTCCCACTAACATTTATGATTAAATTAAACGGAATGGTAGAGACACAGTCACAGTGGAGACTTAATCCCCAAATCTTAAAAGAAAAGTTATGTAATGAATACCTCGTAAAACAGATTAATATGTTTTATGAGGCTAATGATAGCCCTGAAATCTCTGCTTCCCTTCTTTGGGAAACATTTAAAGCATTTATGTGAGGAGCATTAAACTCTTCTCAATCATATCTTAACAAAGAGAATAGGACCAAACAACATAAATTGGAAACGGAAATAAGGCAATTAGACATAGAAAATGCAGCAGCACCATCCCTGATAAAACACAATAAAATTGCAGTACTGCAATATAAATTGAACAAGATATACTCAGACCAAGTTATAAAACGTTTTCAACATACAAAACAATTATATTTTGAATTGGTGATAAACCACACAAATGATTAGCGCGACAACTTCGTAAACTGGACGGGGGAAAAACAATTTACAAAATTAGAACAGACAAGGGAGAAACACTAACACTGCCTAAAGATATTAATGATAGATTTTTACAATACTATCAAAATTGTACTCATCTAAAATGACAGAACAATCAGCAGGAATGGAAACATTTCTGCAGAAATGTAAGCTTGTGGGTTTAGATTAGAAAGAGAGAGAGAATCACTGGGTGCTGAAATTACGATAAAAGACATCGAAGAGTCAATTAAATCTTTAAAAAACGGAAAGGCTGCAGGTCCTGATGGTCTAAGCTCTGAATTTTATAAAACATGTTATGATCTGGTTTCTCCACGCCTACAGACACTATACAAATACGCTTACACTCAACAGAAACTCCCAGAAACTCTAAATGAATCTACAATCATACTCATACCAAAAATGGATAAGGATCTTGAAGACCCAGGTTCACATAGAGCAATAGCCCTTTTAAATACTGATCAGAAAATATTAACTCATTCTATCTCATAGTGATTAACACATTAATACACCCAGCTTAGAGATTAACACATTAATACACCCCGACCAAACAGGTTTTATTCCAAAACGTCATTCATTTTATGATTTGAGAAGTGTAGATGGGTTATGCATGCAACCTATAATGTAGCTACCTCATCACCACTAACCACGCCCCATCATATTAGTATAACTGTAGTATCCTCCCTTTGTTCCTCCCACTAGGTCCCAGTACGCCTGAAGGCTGGATGCAGTCAGTGCTGGGACGTGTGTGCCATGTGCTATAATAAACTACCAGTAAAGGTTACAGTGTGTCAGCTATCACTCCTTTACATGGCGTCAGAAGTTTAAAACTCGCGTTTCCCGTTTACCGGTTTTCATTTATTTTGTCCCCGTTGGTGCCCAGTTTTGGGTTTCCCTTAATATGGCATCCTCATGCCGAAAGCCATCTCCCCTTGTCTTCGACGCTGACATTGCGGAACGATGGTCGACTTTTGTGATGGACTACACTCACTACGTCAATATTGCGCACCGGAACGACCCAGCCGCGGTCAAAGCATCACTCTTGCTCAACCTGGCCGGTCCCGACGCAATGAAGAGAGCTCAAGCCTTTGTCGACGAACCAGCGGTCCTGGATGACAACGACCAACCGGTCGAGCCAGCTGAATCGGCCGACGACCCGGTATGTCTTTTGCGCAAATTCGCAGAGATATGTGACCTGCCCTCCAACCGTATACTGGAGCGGGCCAGGTTCTTCTCACGCAAGCAACAGCCTGATGAACCTGTTGAATGCTTCATTGCCGACCTGCGGCACCTCGCTCAGAGGTGCCGATTCGAAACCATGCGCGACCAGCTCACCAGAGACATTCTCGTTACCGGTATGATCGATCAGAAGCTGCGTGCCGACCTGCTGCAACGGCCTGACCTAACCCTGACTCAGGCAATGCATGCGTGCCGCATTGCCGAAGTGGTCAACCCTCCTCATGGACAGAGGGGGTCTGACAACCGAGCCATAAATTTAACTGGTGTTGCTGGACAACGACGGATGAAGGAGAACTTTCGCCCTCCACCGCGGCCCGTTCGTACACCCCGGGACCCAAGATCTAACAAGTGTCCTAACTGCAGCTACGTGCACTCCTCAGAATCACAGTGCCCAGCCTTTGGTAAGACCTGCAATTTCTGAGGGAGAAGAAACCATTTTGCAGCTGCCTGCCGATCCCGTGGGAAAGTGCCCTCAGCTCCCAGACAACTCCTAAACAACCTTCTGCAAGTTGATAGCGAGATGGACTCTCAGCCCTCTGTTGACGCTGACCCCGACTCTGAGCTCAGCTTTTCCACGGGAGATGTAAGTATTTACACTCTCCTCCACAGCCGATCTCGCCTCCCCGATCCTTCTGTGAACATAACTGTAAACAATAAGTCTTTCTCTGCTAAACTTGACACGGGGGCGAAAGTGAACGTAATGTCAACAAAGCTGTTCCACCAGATAAGGAATAATGAGCTGCTGATTGCCGACCGCTCTGTTTTGCGTGCCTATGGGGGAGAGGAACTAACACCTGTGGGGAGGGCGACTTTCCACTGCGTGCTGCAGGAATCTTCCCAGGACCTGTCTTTCTTCATTCTGGACAGTGACTGTGTGACGTTGCTTAGCAACCGGGCCTGCCAGGATCTTGGGCTGGTGTCGTTTAACCATACGGTCCACGAGGTGCAACCTGTGATGGATCCACTATGTGAGTACCCAGACCTGTTTGACGACAAGCTGGGGAAGCTGCCGGTGGTGTACAAGTTCGCGACTGACCCATCTGTGGAGCCTGTGATCCGTCCACCCCACAGAGTGTCTTTTGCCATGAAGGGCAAGGTGGAGAATATGCTTAAGGACATGGTCAACATGGGAGTGCTGTAGGCTGTCAGCGATCCAACCGTATGGGTCTCCACCATGGTCGCCACGTTGAAGAAAGGAAAACATGAGATACGGGTATGCATTAACCCTAAGGACTTAAATATGGCGATTAAACGGCCCCACTACCCCATGAGGACTGTCGAAGATGTTGCCGCCCAGGTGGGACAAGCTACTGTGTTCTCCGTCCTCGATGCAAGGAGTTCGTTTTGGCAGATACCACTGGACAAACGCTCCACGGACCTGACCACGTTCAGCACGCCCTTCGGCAGGTTTAAGTTTTTACGGATGCCGTTCGGCATCAACTCTGCCAGCGAGGTATTTCAGCGTTCTATGGAACAATTATTTGCAGGTCTGCCCTGCGCGATTATTGTGGATGACATTCTGGTCTATGGGAGGGATGTGGCCGAACATGACCACAACCTCCGGCGGATTTTGGACCGTGCTCGGCAGATAAATTTGAAGCTCAATCGGTCAAAGTGCAAGTTCCGGGTGCCTGAAGTCACGTATGTCGGCCACATTTTCACGGCCCAAGGGTTGAAGCCAGACCCGCAAAAGACCAGCGCTATCTCTGAGCTGCCCGCCCCGACAGACGCTGTCAGTCTGCAGCGCTTCCTGGGTATGGTGAATTACCTGGGGAAGTTTATCCCCGACCTCAGCGAGTTGAGCGCACCCCTGAGACAGCTCACAAAGAAGGACATTGCGTGGGCATGGTTTCCGCACCACCAGCAGGCATTTGATCTGCTAAAGACGAGGCTGGTCAGCACACCTACACTGAACTTTTTGATCTGCTGCGTCCGATCGTGGTCACTTGCGACGCCTCTCGATTTGGACTGGGTGCTGCCTGCCTGCAACCCCACGCTGGTGACTCACTGCTGCCCATCTCCTATGCCTCCAGGACCATGACGGACACAGAGCAGCGCTATGCCCAGATAGAGAAGGAGCTGCTGGCGGTGGTTTTCGCGTGTTCGAAGTTTAAGGACTTCTTATTTGGCACCAGGTTCACCGTTGAGACGGATCACCAGCCACTGGTAACGATACTTAACAAACCAATACACTGCGCTCCTGCCAGGCTACAGCGGATGATGCTGCAGCTACAGCGCTTTGACTTTAAAATCGTATATAAGAGGGGCACCGAGATGCATGTGGCTGATGCACTGTCCCGGGCCTCCCGGACCTCCTGCGACCAGCACCCCTTCGAGCAGTCGGACTTGCAGGTACTGAACGTCAACTTCGTCCCTTCTCACCAGCTGCAGTGCTTGGTTGAACATACCGCAAACGACCCCGACCTGCAGCAGCTTGCTGCTGTCATCAAGCGCGGGTGGCCCACCAAGCGGAATTCGTTGCCTGCCAGCGTCCACCCCTATTTTTTGGTCCGCGATGAGTTTGTCCTCCGGGACAGTATTATTATCAAAGGACACAAAGTTGTCATCCCGGAATCGCTGCGTGGCTTGTATTTTGATGCCGCCCACATGGGTCATCCCGGGGCAGATGCCACCATCTCACATGCCCAGGAACAGTACTACTGGCCGGCCATGGCTAAATACATCCAGGCCAGGGTTGATTCCTGTCCGGACTGTCACTCGCTTGCCCCGCATCAGCAAAGACAGCCACTTTTGCAGCAGCCTGCACCTGACATGCCCTGGTCTTCTCTGGCTGCCGACATTTTCGACTGGCGTGGGAAGCAATACCTTGTGCTAGTAGACTCTTACTCGAATTGGTTCGAGGTGGACCTCCTCCCTGCCATCACCTCCGAGATGGTGATCAGCAAGCTTCGCCGCCACTTTGCCACGTTTGGTTCCCCTGTCCGGCTGCAGACAGACAACGGTCGCCAGTTCACCAGCGCCGAGTTTCGAGCATTTGCCACAAAGTGGAACTATAATCATTTCACTAGCAGCCCGGAGTACCCGCAAAGCAATGGTCTGGCTGAACGGGCGGTCCGCAGCGCTAAGCACCTGCTTGAACAAACCCGCCTCTCGAACGGGGATTTCTATCAGGGTCTCCTGAACCTTCGCAACATTTCCAGAGACAGTACCATGGGATCCCCTGCCCAGCGACTCATGTCCCGAGTTGTCCGCCCTCCGATGCCTATTGCCCAGCAGTCCCTGATGCCTAAAGTCCTGCAGCCTGCTGATGTCCAGAAACGTATTGCCCAGAAGCACGAGATCCAGCGACGGTCGCATGATAAATCCTGCCGCCCTCTTTCTCCACTGATGCCTGGACAGGTCGTCCGTTTGCAGACGCCCACCGGCTATTCCCGACTTGCCACCGTCGTCGGGTTTGACAGCGCGCCACGATCCTACCTCGTGGATTTCGAAGGGACTGTATACCGACGCAGCCGCCAGCACCTGTTGGCGGTTAACGAGCCCAAACCACCTCCTGCGGTTCCGTATACCCCTCCATCGCGTGTCGAGCCTTCCTCCACTAACGTTCCATCTGCTCCCTGCATGCCACTGTCGGTCCTCTTGCCTCGGATAGCCCCCCCTGCTCCTCCGGGTTTTGCTCCCCAGGCTCTGTTGTCCCCTGCAAAATCTTCTCTCTCTCCAACTTCAGCTCGTTCTACCCCTTCATTCTCACCTGGCTCTCCTGTGCCTCTCCGTTCCCCCTTCAAGCTGGGTTCCCCACCCATCTTCTATCCACCTCCTGTTTCTGTTCCTGTCCCTCCTCCTATTCTTTCGGGCGGGGAGGGTGAAGGTGCTGTGCGCACTCGCTCGGGTCGGATTGTAAAACCTCCGGCTCGCTACGGAGAATATGCTTAGCTTTGCAGGTACTGTATAATAAACCTGCTACTGTAGTAACTTGTTTGAATTGTAAGGGGAAGGATGTAGATGGGTTATGCATGCAACCTATAATGTAGCTACCTCATCACCACTAACCACGCCCCATCATATTAGTATAACTGTAGTATCCTCCCTTTGTTCCTCCCACTAGGTCCCAGTACGCCTGAAGGCTGGATGCAGTCAGTGCTGGGACGTGTGTGCCATGTGCTATAATAAACTACCAGTAAAGGTTACAGTGTGTCAGCTATCACTCCTTTACAAGAAGACTATTCAATATTATATACTCCAATAGAATTCCTAATGCAGATCTAGCAATTATTTCGTTAGATGCTGAAAAAGCATTTGACCAGATAGAATGGCCATGTTTATTTTCGGTGATGGAAACATTTCAATTGGGAGAGAAGTACTGTACATGGGTTAAATTGTTATACTCTAATCCAACAGCTAGAATATTAACAAATCAAATGTTATCAACTACATTTAACCTCTCTACAGGTTGTAGACAAGGATGTTCACTATCCCCACTATTATTTGCTCTTGCAATCGAACCCCTAGCAGAAACGTTAGAACCCATACAGGAATATACGGATATAACACCAGAGAAACAAGGAATAAAATTTCCTTATATGAAGATGATGTACTAATATATATTACAAAGTTAGAAACAAGTATTCCAAATCTATTAAATTTAATAACTCAATTTGGTCAGTTCTCATGATATAGAATTAATTGGAATAAAAGTGAAATCATGCCAATAACAAAACACAATCAACATACATTACAACAATCCCCTTTTAAAATAGTTAAAGAACAATTTAAATACTTAGGAATCTATGTAACTAAGACATATACCTCTTTATTTAAACTAAATGTTCCACCCTTATTGAATAAACTACACAATAATATTCAATGCTTGAAAACACTTCCCATGTCATTGCTTAGTAGAATTAATGCTATAAAAATGATCTTCTTACCGCAACTACGGTACCTATTTCAATTAATCCCGATATATATCCCCAAAACTTTTTTTCAAAACAGTCGACCCCATTGTTACAAGTTTTATCTGGGATTATAAGAATCATAGAATAAGTAAAAAACATATATGTAAGTCAAAGATAAATGGAGGTTTGGCCTTTCTAAATTTCTTGTTTTATTTTTGGGCAGTCCATATTAAAACCATGAATTTCTGGCTGGAAGAAATGGATCAACAACCAGATTGGTTAAGGATGGAAAAGGAAGACGGTTTACCTTTTGAAATTGGACCGATCATATTTGCTACCACAAAACTGCACAAAAAAACCTATAGGGAAAACACCATAATACATAGTGGAATATGAATTTGGAAACAATTAAATAAAGTTTTACAATTGAATAATATACCACTATGCCTTCCCATTGTAAATAATCCCTTATTCAAACCATCCTTTTTGGATAAGGGTTTCACACAATGGAAAAGTTATGGAATTAAAAAGATTGGACATCTTTATGGGAAAGGTACTTTTCTTTCATTTCAGGAGTTACAACAGAATCATGGACTGCACTCAAATAATTTCTTCGGGTATCTACAAATTAGAGATTATGTTAAATCTAACACACAAGCCTACAGGACTAGGGAACCAGAAATCCTTGATGAATGTTTGAACAAGCATCCTAAAACTGAAAAATTAATAGCTTATATTTATAACACCCTCCTAAACAACGAGGTGCCACCGACGGAACCATATAGACACACATGGGAAAATGAATTAGGTCATCCTATAACGAAAGATTTGTGGGACGAAAGTTTACAACATATACATCTATGTTCGTTAAATGCCAGACATGCTTTAATACAATTCAAAGTCTTACATAGATTACACTACTCTAAAATAAAACTAAATAGAATCTTCCCACAAATCTCTCTTATTTGTGATAAATGTCTACATCTAGATGCTAATTTAACACATACCTTTGCAAATTGTATAAAAGTAAACATTTCTGGATGGATATTTTTGAAATAATTTCAGGTTATTAATACAAAACTGCATCCAAACTCAAAATTAATAATATTTGGAATACCAGAGAAAAGTTTAACACTCACAATAAGCCAAAGAAATTTCCTCGACTACAGTATAATAACCGGGAAAAAATTTATATTACAATTTTGGAAAGGCCCTACGACCCCCACAATTAAAATGTGGATTGTGGAAATGTCGGAGACCCTATGTCTAGAAAGAATTAGACTTGTCTTAATGGACAAACAAGAACTTTTTGATAAAATATGGGCTCTATTCATTAATTATCTGATGGGATAGATTGGCCCGGCACGAAAACCCAACTGAAACTTCAACTCAGAATTAGATGAAAAGTCACACTTTATAACCTACGAACCTATCTCCAATGACGTATTTTAAGTAATCCATTCCACATTTTTTTTTTTTTTTTTTGATATTTGTAACTCTTTTTTCTCTCTTTCTCTCTTCTTCTATATAAAACAATATATATACTAGAAGCAGAACTAATTGACAATTGAACATTTTAATAATGTATGACTGATGTATATGAAAAGTTGTTTTACTATAATATGTAACTATCTATGTCTACTTCTAATTAAAATATATATTTTTTTAAATAAATTGAATCTACGCACTGCGGCATTCCCTGTCAATGTGATTACACTTTAAATCACTTACCAGGACGAATCCATTGTTCAGATAGCTATCTGAGAACTCTCTTCATATTTGGCCCTCTAAATCTGGTGGACTGTCGAGTTATTTGTAACAGAAACCCATCAACTGGTCATCAGACTCCAACCATATAGCCTCGTTTGACGTTTACCCAACGACGGTGTTTAGGATAAAGGGAGATTATTTATTTTAGTGCAAAGTTTTTATTTTAGGGCAGAAAATGAAGTTTTTGACTAAATGCGAACCTATGCAATATTGCTACAGGATCATACAGGTAAATGAATTACCATTGAAAGGAAAGTCTAAAAACGATCAGAGATTTATGGCGCGACATTACGTCGTTTAAATGGGCCAAATGGATAATTCCCGTATACAAACGTGAGCGGCATCGCAGGATGTTCCGAGAATATTATGGAATTATTTAAATCATGAAGCCAGATGGACACAGATTCCTGTCATTTTATTACATTCTATGTTCTGACAGATGGGGCACCGCCAACCTATCCCCGCAGAAGCCGACTCGTCACACATTATATCTGCGAAATTAAGTCGACTTGATCATGCAAATCCGTTTGATACCCACAGAGCGAATTACAATTTTCAAAACGTATCACACATGAATTCAAATTGCTTATAATACCATTTGAAGGGTTAAATATATTGCATTACTGCACAATGTGTAAAAATAGTTGATCCTAATTGTTTGTTCAGTGACTGTTGCTGATGTGACTGAGGAGGGCGCTAATTGCCGCAATCGTCATCCGTAAAGTTATATAAAATGTACCCGCAACAGAAAATATAGCGAGTTGTAACGTTTTGTACAACTGATCGCTACTTCAGCCAGACAATGGAATATCCAGTAATTTACACCGTGATGAGAATGTATTACCCAATTCTTGCAGCAGCAGGTGTTCCTGGTAAGGTGCTGGATCTTGGTGCTATTGGTGTTCCTCCGTCTTTAAATTGCGCTTTCTGCACCGTAGAATACTCCTACCCCGCTACCTATGTTTTCAGGTCATTGCATAAATTGTGTCGGTGGCATCTGCAAAGGGAACATTTTTTCTATGGATTTTAATTTATGTTACTTGCATATTTTAAGTGTTGATGAACGTTTGAATGAGATTTTCAATTCTTTCAGACATTTATATGTATTACGGGATTGCCATATAATGCAATATGGATGTGTGCTTTTATAAATGGAAGATGCTCTATTCCAGAAATATTTACATCAAGTAACAAATAGAACAGGTCGTTTGATAGTTATGCGGCACAACACATGGATATTCGGCCAACATCGCCCATGCTGACCATAATACCCCATGTATACTAGTACCACCTGCCAGCGCATCGCCCATATGCCTCTAAACATTTCCTATACGTGTTTTTACGGAAGAGAAATCATCTCTCGAACACTCAATTGCATGTTTGAGGTGATAGCCAATAAGATGGATGAAGGTTGGGGTGTAAATGTTACCTATATGCATAGTGGTAAGATTTTTGAAACGTTCCCGCATGGCAGGTTGATCCAGAATGCTAAAACACAAGGGATGTGCCGATTTATAATAAACTGGACGCAAAATTGACGGTGGGTAGAAGGCACGGTACCGGTTTCGGATTAGGTTTGTTGTTGTCTCATGTAACATTGGACAGAGTCAGCATGGCTTTATGAAGGGCAAATCATGTCTGACGAATCTTATAGAATTTTTCGAGGTTGTAACCAGTAGAGTGGATCAGGGAGAACCAGTGGATGAGTTATATCTGGAGTTTCAGAAGGCTTTCGACAATGTCCAACATAAGAGATTAGTACACAAACTTAAAGAACACGGGATTGGGGGTTCGGTATTGATGTGGATAGAGAACTGGCTGGCAGACAGGAAGCAAAGAGTAGCAGTAAACGGGTCATTTTCACAATGGCAGGCAGTGACTAGTGGGGTACCGCAAGGCTCAGTTCTGGGACCCCAGCTATATACGATATATATTAATGATTTGGACGAGGGAATTGAATGCAACATCTCCAAGTTTGCGGGTGACACGAAGCTGCGGGGGGCAGAATTAGCTGTGAGGAGGATGGTAGGAGGCTGCAAGGTGATTTGGATAGGCTGGGTGAGTGGGGAAATGCATGGAAGATGCAGTACAATGTGGATAAATGTGAGGTTATACACTTTGGTGGCAAAACAGAAAAGTAGATTATTATCTGAATGGTGGCCGATTAGGAAAGGGAGACATGCAACGAGACCTGGGTATCATGGTACACCAGTCATTAAAAGTAGGCATGCAGGTGCAGCAGGCGGAGAAGACGGCGATTGGTATGTTAGCATTCATAGCAAAAGGATTTGAGTATAGGAGCAGGAAGGTTCTACGGCAGTTGTACAGGGTCTTGGTGAGACCGCACTTGGAGTATTACGTACAGTTTTGGTCTCCTAATCTGAGGAAAGACATTCTTGCCATAGAGGGAGTGCAGATAAGGTTCACCAGACTGATTCCTGAGATGTCAGGACTTTCATATGAAGAAAGACTGGATAGTACTCGCGGTTTGTACTCGCTAGAATTTAGAAGATTGAGGGGGGGATCTTATAGAAACTTACACAATTCTTAAGGGGTTGGACAGGCCAGATGCAGGACGATTGTTCCCGATGTTGGGAAAGTATAGAACAAGGGGTCACAGTTTAAGGATAAGGGGGAAATCTTTAGGGACCGAGATGAAGAAAAAAATGTTCACACAGAGAGTGGTGAATCTCTGGAATTCTCTCCCGCAGAAGGTAGTTGAGGCCAGTTCATTTACTATATTTAAGGAGTTAGATGTGGTCCTTGTAGCTAAAGGGATCAGGGGGTATGCAGAGAAGGCAGGGACAGGATACTGAGTTGGGTGATCAGCCATGATCATATTGAATGGTGGTGCAGGCTCGAAGGGCCGAATGGCCTACTCCTGCACATATTTTCTATGTTTCTATGTTTCTATGTAACGATGTACAGTGAAAACCATTGTTGCTCTTGATATCCAAACTTATCAGATAATAATATTACATGTCAGATACTACTTTTAGAATAGCTATTAACAAACCACTGATTCCCATACTATCTAGACCACACTTCTTCACACATTGATTCATGTAACGACTCAATCACCTAGTCCCAATTCCTCCGCCTATGCCGCGTCTGCGCCCATAACAGGTCATCGGAGATGTCCTCAGTCTTTGGGAAACTGGGGGTCCCCTCTTACTTTATAGAAGAGGCCCTATCGAGTGCTCCTCTATACCCCGCAGCACCGTTCTTGCTCCCATCTCCCAATTCGTAAAAAGCACCGCGTGTCCTCACCTTCCACACCATCAGCCGTCACACACAGCATATAATCCTCCAACATCTTCGCCACCTCCCACGGGATCCCACTACTGGGCACATCTTGCCATCTCCACCCCTTTCTGCTTTCCACAGAGACCGTTCCCTCCGCAACTCCATGGTCAACTCGTCCCATCCCACCCATAAAACACCCCCTCTCCAGGTACTTTCCCCTGCGACCGAGGGTGATGGAACACCTGTCCTTTTACCTCCCTACGCGACTCCATCAAAGGACACCGACAGTCTTTTTTATGTGAGACAGAGGTCCACCTGCACCTCGTCCAGCCTCCTATATTGTAATGGCTGCTTCAGATGTCAACTCCTGTACAACGGCGAGAACAAACGCAGGTTCGGTGATCGTTACGCTGAACAACTCCGCTCAGTCCGCCTTAACCTGCATGATCTCCCGGTTGATCAGCACTTGAACTCAACGTCCCATTCCCAATCTGACCTTTGCTCCATTGTCAGAGTGAGGCCCAGTGCAAATTGCAGGAATAGAACCGTATAGTTCGCTTGGGTCGTAAACACCCCAGCGATAGGAACATTGACTTCTCGAACATCAAATAGCCCTTGCTTTCCCTTTCTCTGCATCCCCTCCCCTCCCCAGTTCCCCCACTAGTCTTACTGTCTCCAACTACAGTCCAGCTCTGTTCCGCCCACTCCACAGACATCAGTCTCAAGAGGGTGTCGACCCGAAACGTGACCCATTCCTTCTTTCCAGAGATGCTGCCTGTCCCGCTGAGTTATTCCAGCATTTTGTGTTTACCTTCATATAACCATATAACAATTACATTAATGTCCGATAATACCGTACATACATATAATCCGCTCAAATTCAAGTACAATAGCCAGGGCACAGGTACACATATCGTTTCCATAGTTCTCAGCATTGTTGCGCATCAGTTCCACAGCCGAACCCTAATGTCCACAGTTGGTTGTAGGTGAATAGGACAGTATCCTAACTTATGGAAGGGTCAGTCAGACATCTGATAACCGGTGAAGAAGCTGATCCTGAGCCTGGCACTGCCCGATTGAAAGCACATGAACCGTTTGTCCGATGGGAGAAGGGAGCATTTAGTGTAAACGGCGTGAAATATATATTAGATTAGATCGGTTACTGTTCCGCTGAGGTGTGAGGATAGAAATTCTGGTCGGTCTGAATGACTGGTCTACACCTACAGCTCCCTGCAATGTCTTGCAGCTCCCTGCTTCCAAAGTATGTTCTGATGAAACCCGACGATGCTTTCTCAGGTGAATCTGTTGAATCTGTAGTAGTTTGCAAGAGTCACCAAAGAATGCCGATGTTTTTCATTATCCTAAGGAAATAGTGACGATGCAATATGCCTTCTGAACTGTCTTATCAATGTGGTTGGTGCTTAACAGAACATCAACACCAAAATGTTTGTTTCTTGATTAATAACGGTATCAGATAATATGGGGTGAAGGCAGGAGAAGAGGTTGAAACGGAAAGGTAGATCAACCATAATTGAATGGTGGAGTAGACTAAGTGGATCAAATGGCCTAATATGCTCCTATGACTTTCGAACATATTCCCTCCCCTCCCCAGTTCCCCCACTAGTCTTACTGTCTCCAACTACAGTCCAGCTCTGTTCCGCCCACTTATGCTCCTATGACTTTCGAACATATTCGACGGATAGAGTAAAATGCAGGGGTAATGGGAGCATTGATATACATGGGTGCCAACAAGCCTCGACACAGACATTTGTAGGTGGCCAGAATAAACATCTGGTGTGTTGGTCTTCATTGGTACTCTGGCTGCGCAGGTCACGTGACAAATTGAAAGTAATTCTATATTTTTCATTTCTTTCAGTTAATTTAACGGCAATTGTGATCATGTGCCGCGCCAAATGTGGTCTCTCAAAATGCATTACCCGCTATTTCGTGGCCATGGCGGCAGCAGATCTGATGGTGGTTGTCATTGCTGTTATTTTGGAGAAGATCAATTATATCTATTTATTTGCAAATTTCTTGCTCGTACCACCCGCATGTTCTGTGACACTTGTTCTGGGGATGGTTGCCAATGATTGTTCTGTATGGTACACGGTTGCATTCACGTTTGATCGCTTCATCGCCATCTGCTGTCAAAAGCTGCGTAATCGATATTGCACCGAAAGAACATCATGCGTGGTCATAGGGATAGTGGGCCTACTGAGCTGTGCTCAGTCATTTCCATTTTACTTTGTAGTGGATCCACGCCGCTGCGTTCCAAAAGCCGAATACTTTACCTCCTCCGTGTGGCGAGCCTATGAGTCATTTGATAGTATCATGACGCCGCTTGTGCCAATATTTTTAATTCTCCTGTTCAATGCTTTAACCGTCAGGTACATTATTGCAGCGAATAGAGTCCGCCGGGGACTCCGGAACAGCAGTGTGATTGAGAAGGATCCAGAGGTGGAGAATCGCAGAAAGTCAATGATTTTGTTGTTCGCTATATCAGCCAATTTCACAGTATTGTGGATGCCCTATGTCGTACATTCTCTGAACTGGCAAGCGGAAAACTATAACTACGCGGACAAATATTTCAGCACGCCGATATATATTCTGCAACAATTCGGGTATATTTTCCTGTTAATCAGTTCCTGTAGCAACACATGTATCTATGTATTGACACTGAGGAAATTCAGGGAGGAGCTGAAGAATGGCGTGAGTTATCTCGTTACATTAAATGGTTTGCTGTGTAAACAATGTAAATCTGCTTAACCGTCTCATGTGCTACGAGATAAATATTCAAGAGAGGGTATCTCTTGCCTATCGGGAGATTGCTTTTCTCATATCTCACCTTATTGTTTAGTATATATTATATCGAATATGATTCCTCAAATTCGGCACCAGCGTTGTAATTATTACAACTACAAACCATGATTGCAGTCCACTATAACATCAGATTAATGTCTCCTGTCATCTATACTTTGGCGAAATGGTTGAATTATGCCTTTTCAGTAACGAAATTCAACTAAAGATTTTAGAAACCAAGATAAGATGAAAGCAAATGCCTTTCTCCCATAACCTCTTAAGTACAATTGGAAATCACGGATATCTTCTTTACGGAAAGGACAATAAATGCTCGAGTAGCAAATTAGGTGAGGCAGCATCTCTGTAGAGAAGTAATAGATGGTGATTCGGGTCTAGATCCTTCTTTAAACAAAGTCAAGGGAGAGGGAAACTAGAACTATCATACCATACTTCTAGTTTCCCTCTTCCCTGAACCTCCGCCTGAAGAAGGGTCTCGAGCCGAAACGTAACATTGTTTTTTTTCCCACAGATGCTGCCTGACCCATCTCAGTAATGTGTGTCCATCTTCGTTGCAAACCAGTATCTGCACTTCTTTCCTAAGCATGCCTTCGTAAACGTATCCGCAGTTCTCACCCATAAACAGATTATATAGTTGTTTTCTTGGTGTGTGTGTGTGTGTGCGTGTGTGTGTGTGTGTGTGTGTGTGTGTGTGTGTGTGTGTGTGTG
>NW_022630141.1:92500-165000 GCF_010909765.2 Amblyraja radiata | reverse complement strand
ATTTATTTTTAAAAAGTCACAGATTCGGTGTCACGCCATCCATCCAATGTCAGGTCGGTGATTGGCTATTGCGAGCCTTTTAATTCCATGGGACGGCAGCACAATTAATTTAATTTACTCGGGGCAGTGCGTCAACGTGATGGGGGAGTGATTGTTGCATTCGGAGAAGTGCATTCCCACTCAATAGATTAACGATCCCCGGAAAATGAGTGCATATATGATCCCTGCAAAATGAGTGCCTATCCTTCTGTAGCAACTGGTATAACTAACTCAAAAATAAAATATGGGTCTCATATAAGAAGTACCAGAATCGTACAGCTTTACATAGAAATAGTACACACCTAGTGGCTCATGCTCTTTCAGTTTGGAAACTTGCCGTTTTCTAACTAGAAATGAAGTCCACAAGAGCAAAATAAATAAAACACAAAATATGAACATTTCTGGAGTAACTCCCAGTTAAGGCAGCATCTCTGGGACCGCCTTTCCGTTCACTTCAGATCCGTTTAGTTTATTGTGACGTGTTCCGAGGGTTAGTGAAACACATTCGTTGCGAGCTAACCAGTCAGCAGAAAGACAAAACATTATTACAATCGAGCCATTTATAGTGTATAGATACATAATAAGGACATTACGTTTCAAGAATTGAGATTTAAGAGTGTAGAGCGATTGTAATGTGTGTTTGTAGAGCTGCTTTTGTATCTTCTGCGCACATAGTCGCCTGGGTTGTATGCCATCTTGCTCAAGTTCTGCCATACGCAGGAGTGTATTAGTAGAGGGAATTTGATCGGATCTCTTTTGAAGGACCAAACGCAGGGTGTTGCGGCTTTTCTAATGGAGATTGGAGGTGTAGACGGACAGGGCGTTCATTATGAACATGAGGTAGTGGAGAACTGGAACTTGAAATATATTAAGGAATTGAAGGGCGTGTGAGATATCTTGTACGTTGGTGGGAGCGACTGGGCAAGAAATGATAGGACGGATCGAGTTAGGTGACGATGTGTTCCGTGGGTCAGGCAGTGGTTTGCCGGACGTATACCAGTTTGTGGATTTCCGTGAGGAAATATAGAGACCATGCAAGGCTGGGGAACGATGAGGTTGAAGGCTGCGTTTATTTCTGAATAAATAAATCCTGAATAAATATTTTTTGATATAGATTATCCGTAAAACATGATGGGTGCAGTGGGGCGTTAAAATGAACAGTTAACATAATATAATTACAGTAAATTATTTACAATAAATATAACCGATCAATAGCTCAGTCCGTTTTAACCAAACTAATCTCCCGATGGCCCAGCACTCCCCCTTCCATTCCCAATCTGACCTTCCTGTCCTGGGCCTCCTCTGTTGCCAGAGTGAGGCCCAGCGCAAATTGGAGGAACAGCACCTCATATTTCGCTTGGGTAGTTTACACCCCAGCGGTATGAACATTGACTTATCTAATTCTAGATAACCCTTGCTTTCTCCCTCCTTCCGCCCCCCCCCCCCCGCTCATTACCATGCGTAGTCTTTCGAACACCTAGTTAAGGTGGTTATTTGAGCTCCCAACAAAGATTAGGAAGTCCTTTCAATGACTTACATACCATAGACGATGGCTGCAGATTATGACGATCTGCATATGTGCACGAGGGGCTCACTCAGGCACTCACTGCCACTCCGCCATTCACCCGTTGCACTCCTGATCTTGTTAGAAATGTAATCCGAGTTGCCGGCTATCCACGTACCTATTTACCGCACACATCTCAGGAATATAGCCGCACTTACTGAAAAAAGTTCACAACCTGATTCCACCCTCCATTACAGATAACAGGTTTGAATACTAGACGCTGTCTGGGAGGATACATCATTCCAGCCGTGCATTAAACGGTTAGGTTAGTAGGTTTATCCATTTCGCGTTTGGCGAGACAGATTGAATTGCAATGCTTTGCCTGCTATCCAAACAATGCATATGCACCTCACACAAACACATGCAAGGCAAACTGAAGTGCAATACACGGGAAGATGCAGAGCGTAAAGTATACAGATCTCGGCATTGTAGCGCACCAGTTCATTGGAAAAGTGTATATGTCCAGATTAGGCTATATATTTGAGATTACGGGAGGTCTCTTCAGGCGGCTGATAAGAAATTGTCCCTCAGTCCGACGATAAGGTCTTTAAACCTTCCATATCAGCTAGCGGACTGGGGGTAGGCGGTGGGGGGAGAGGAAGGAATGGTCGAGGTAGGACAGGTCATTGATTATGCTGGCTGTTTCTCCGAGACAACGTGAAGCGTAGTTGGAGTCAATGGTGGGAAGTCCATTCTGTGTGATGGGATGCTTTACTTAGCAATGATACAACATTTTGAGATTTTAAAAATCAAGTCTGCAACTTATCTCATCAGATAAAGCATAAAAAGAAGTTTAATTTGACGCCTAAGTCACTTTCATATCGTCAGTATTAAACAAGTTATGGCCATTTTCATACTCGGAAATTAGCATCTTGTTTTCTCTATTGCTTTTCCATTGACTTAACACAAAGGCTTTGATCAAGGACAGTGAAAAGCCCATAACTTTTTTAACAATTAAGAGAACTGAAATAAATGTTCAGTTATTACTGATTGAAGCATTCTGAACCAAAAAGCTTACTTGGATGAACTGAAATTAAAGCATATAATTAGATAGTTACCTAAGTGTAGCTAATTACAAAATCCAATTACTAGATCTAAACATCTATCCATTTCTAAAGAAAAGATTAACATTTTTAAATAGCATATGTGTCTAAATAACATTCACACAAGAATCCACAATATAACGTGATTTTTAAATCTCATTGTCATGGATTTACAAGCCAAATAGAAGGAATTTTGTGTTGAATTCCCGTAAATTAACGGCCAATTTAATCATCTTGCGAGTGGGTTTTGAGGAACGTTGCGGGTGTGGTGAATTTAAACCCCATATCGGCAGGAAATATACTGCCGGTTCGTATGGGTCCTAAATCACCGTTTCGCAACAAAAATGTGGATTAAAGGCATCTTAAGAAGCACTTTTATACATAAAATAAACGGCTTTCCTTTACCTGTGCCGTACGTGAAATCCGTGCCCGTTGTCGGCGTTGACGGCTTCAGAAGCTGATTTTCAAATTACCCCAGCGCTAAACTTGTTGGGCGATTTAAAAAAAATCACGGCCGTCGGAATAAGTGGTAGAACTTCAGCGCCGCTGAATGTAAGTTTTGTAACATACATACTTTACATCGACAGTAAAGTGCAAATTTGTTTGGTCGTGGCCAGTGCTGTTTCTAAATGTGATGCAAACCGACAAGACGTTTTATTTGCTTTGGTGCTACCTCCTGCACCCACACACAAGTAACTGAATTCATCCGCTTCACCACTAACTTCCATCCGGCACTCAAATACAACTGGACCATTTCCGACACTTCCCTACCATTTCTTGACGTCACAATCTCCAACGCAGATGATATTCTGACCGACATCAACTATACACCTACTGACCCCCATGGCTATCCAGACTACACTTCTTCCCAAACTGCTTCCTGTAAGGACTCCATCTCCTACTCCCAATTCCTCCATATATGCCGCATCTGCTCCCAGGATGAGGTGTTCCACACCAGGGCATCGGAAATGTCCACATTCTCCAGCGAACGAGGGTTCGTCTCCCCCACGACAGATGAGGCTCTCACCAGGGTATCTTCCATACCCCGTGCTCTCTCTCCCCACCCCCCCACTCGTCACAAGGGCAGAGTCCCCCTAGTCCTCACCTTTCATCCTACTGGCTGTCACATACAACAAATAGTCCTCCGGCATTTTCGCCACCTCCAACGTGACCCCAGTACTCGCCACGTTTTCCCAACCTCCCCCCCCCCCCCCTGCTTTCCGCAAAGACCGCTCCCTCCATACGTCTCTTCACTTCCTTTCCGCACCAACCTCTCCCCGGGCACTTTCCCTTGCAACCGCAAGAGGTGTTACACCTGTCGATTTACCTCCTCCCTCGACTCCATTAAAGGAACCAAGCAGTCGGTGCATGTGCGACAGAGGTTCACCTGCATCTCTTACAACCTCCATCAGCACCTTCACCGGCACCTCCTCTAACTTTGCATCCGCTGCTCTAGATGTCTGCTGATCTACATCATTGGCGATCGCTTCGCCGAATATCTCCGCATTAACCAACTTGATCTCCCGGTGACTCAGTACTTCAACTCTCCCTCCCATTCCGAATCCTACCTCTCTATCCTGGGCGTCCTCCATAGCCAGAGTGAGGACCACCGGAAATTGGAGGAACAGCACCTCATATTCCGCTTGGGCAGTCTGCACCCTAATGGCATAAACATGGAATTCAGCAATTTCCGGTAGCCCTTACTGGCTCCTCCCCTTCTCGCCTCTCCCTCAGCCATCGGGATCTTGCTCTTCCTTCTTCCTTTCTTCTCCTCGCCCACCCCCCCCCCCCCACATCAGCCTGAAGTAGGTTTCGACCCGAAATGTTGCCTATTTCCTTTGCTCCTTAGATGCTGCTGCACCCTCTGAGTTTCTCCAGCACCTTTGTCTACTTTCGATTTTCCAGCATCTGCAGTTCCTTCGTAAGCATGACGTTTTCTGCCTCCGCAGCACCAAACAATTTCCTTCTACTAACACGTCCCACCGCCTACCGCAGCTAGTCTGCACTCTCAACCACTTTTCATTTGAATGTTATCATTTCCCCACTTCCTCCAAATAAAAGGGACCCACCTATACCTGCATCCTTGGAGGGCACGCCGAAAATCTCTGTTGCAGAGGTACATTGGCACAATTCCAGAACTCTATCTTCCCTACATTAATGACTGCATCGGAGCTGCCTTCAGGAAGCCATGCTGAACACGTGGCCTTCATTAATTTGTCTACCGATTTTAAACATAGATTGAAATTCACTTCGAGCATCTCCGACAATTCTCTTCCGCTTTCTTAGTCGCCGACTCTATCACAGGAGATCGATTATCGATCGACGTCTATTGCACACCGAATGTCTGGCAATACTAAAGAAACTACGCTTCTTCCCACTCTGACTCGAGCACAGACACCCAATTCCCCTCATACGCCGCATCTGCGCCCTAGTTGAAGTTCTCCCTACCGGGACATCTCTCTATTCCGCATACGTAACTTCGCGCTCTCACACATTTCCGCTCTTGCTACCTATCCTGACAGTCGTAACAAGCACAAAGTTCCCCCAGTCGTTATCCTTCACCCATCAGCTGTCTCATACAGCACACAATCCTCCAACGATATTACCATATCCAACGGGATACCACGACTAATCACACCTTCGCATATCCACCCTTTCGAGGGACAACATATAGATTGTGTTGCTGCTCTTGCGGAAGCAGGACAATTGCCTGGGGCGGGGCTGCTTTAGTGAGAAGGGATATGCTAACCACTGAGTTGCGGAGGGAACGGTCTCTGCGGAAAGAGGAAACATAGAAACCATAGAAAATGTTTCCCTCGACTGACAGTCCTTTCGGGTGAACCAAAGGTTCAATTGGCCCGGG
Source organism: Amblyraja radiata (assembly GCF_010909765.2). Classification (NCBI taxonomy): domain Eukaryota; kingdom Metazoa; phylum Chordata; class Chondrichthyes; order Rajiformes; family Rajidae; genus Amblyraja; species Amblyraja radiata. The sequence goes on along the minus strand of NW_022630141.1, from coordinate 159,491 downwards.
GAGCCGTTGGTGAGAGGCCAAAGGTTCAGAGAGGCCTGGGGAGCCGTTGGTGAGAGGAGGACTTACCTGCAGCTGTAAGTATAAATACAGCGCGGGGTTTGCTTCTACAGAGGCCCGGGGAGCCGTTGGAGAGAGGAGGACTTGCCTGCAGCTGTAAGTATAAATACAGCGCGGGGTTTGCTTCTACAGAGGCCAGGGGAGCCGTTGGCGAGAGGAGGACTTACCTGCAGCTGTAAGTATAAATACAGCGCGGGGTTTGCTTCTACAGAGGCCCGGGGAGCCGTTGGAGAGAGGAGGACTTGCCTGCAGCTGTAAGTATAAATACAGCGCGGGGTTTGCTTCTACAGAGGCCAGGGGAGCCGTTGGAGAGAGGAGGACTTGCCTGCAGCTGTAAGTATAAATACAGCGCGGGACTTGCTTCTACAGAGGCCAGGGGAGCCGTTGGAGAGAGGAGGACTTGCCTGCAGCTGTAAGTATAAATACAGCGCGGGGTTTGCTTCTACAGAGGCCAGGGGAGCCGTTGGAGAGAGGAGGACTTACCTGCAGCTGTAAGTATAAATACAGCGCGGGGTTTGCTTCTACAGAGGCCAGGGGAGCCGTTGGAGAGAGGAGGACTTACCTGCAGCTGTAAGTATAAATACAGCGCGGGGTTTGCTTCTACAGAGGCCAGGGGAGCCGTTGGAGAGAGGAGGACTTACCTGCAGCTGTAAGTATAAATACAGCGCGGGGTTTGCTTCTACAGAGGCCAGGGGAGCCGTTGGAGAGAGGAGGACTTACCTGCAGCTGTAAGTATAAATACAGCGCGGGGTTTGCTTCTACAGAGGCCAGGGGAGCCGTTGGAGAGAGGAGGACTTGCCTGCAGCTGTAAGTATAAATACAGCGCGGGACTTGCTTCTACAGAGGCCAGGGGAGCCGTTGGAGAGAGGAGGACTTGCCTGCAGCTGTAAGTATAAATACAGCGCGGGGTTTGCTTCTACAGAGGCCAGGGGAGCCGTTGGAGAGAGGAGGACTTACCTGCAGCTGTAAGTATAAATACAGCGCGGGGTTTGCTTCTACAGAGGCCAGGGGAGCCGTTGGAGAGAGGAGGACTTACCTGCAGCTGTAAGTATAAATACAGCGCGGGGTTTGCTTCTACAGAGGCCAGGGGAGCCGTTGGAGAGAGGAGGACTTACCTGCAGCTGTAAGTATAAATACAGCGCGGGGTTTGCTTCTACAGAGGCCAGGGGAGCCGTTGGAGAGAGGAGGACTTACCTGCAGCTGTAAGTATAAATACAGCGCGGGGTTTGCTTCTACAGAGGCCAGGGGAGCCGTTGGAGAGAGGAGGACTTACCTGCAGCTGTAAGTATAAATACAGCGCGGGGTTTGCTTCTACAGAGGCCAGGGGAGCCGTTGGAGAGAGGAGGACTTACCTGCAGCTGTAAGTATAAATACAGCGCGGGGTTTGCTTCTACAGAGGCCCGGGGAGCCGTTGGTGAGAGGAGGACTTACCTGCAGCTGTAAGTATAAATACAGCGCGGGGTTTGCTTCTACAGAGGCCCGGGGAGCCGTTGGAGAGAGGAGGACTTGCCTGCAGCTGTAAGTATAAATACAGCGCGGGGTTTGCTTCTACAGAGGCCAGGGGAGCCGTTGGCGAGAGGAGGACTTACCTGCAGCTGTAAGTATAAATACAGCGCGGGGTTTGCTTCTACAGAGGCCCGGGGAGCCGTTGGAGCGAGGAGGACTTGCCTGCAGCTGTAAGTATAAATACAGCGCGGGGTTTGCTTCTACAGAGGCCAGGGGAGCCGTTGGAGAGAGGAGGACTTGCCTGCAGCTGTAAGTATAAATACAGCGCGGGGTTTGCTTCTACAGAGGCCCGGGGAGCCGTTGGAGAGAGGAGGACTTGCCTGCAGCTGTAAGTATAAATACAGCGCGGGGTTTGCTTCTACAGAGGCCAGGGGAGCCGTTGGAGAGAGGAGGACTTGCCTGCAGCTGTAAGTTACCCAAATCTGTAACGTTCCATCTCACTTCCAGAGAAGGATTCTGGTGGAAACCTCTGATTGGTGGAAGAGGACCAGCGGAAGCAGCTGATTGGCTTGTATTGTATTTGTATTGTAATTGTAAGGCTTTATTGTATTTGGATAAGGGGGAGAATGAAGGCCAGGGCAGTTTACTGTTCTGGATGTCAGATGTGGGAGGTCATGGAGTCTGAGTGCTCTCCAGACGTCCACATCTGCGCCAGGTGCGTCGAGATGGGGCTCCTAAGGGACCGCGTTAGGAACCTGGAGCAGCAACTCGATGACCTCTGTCTGCTCAGGGAGAGCGAGGAGGTCATAGAAAGGAGTTACAGGGAGGTGGTCACTCCAAGACCACGGGAGACAGAAAACTGGGTCACAGTTAGGAAGGGCAATGGGCAGAGGCAGGGACTGGTGAGTACCCCGGTGGCTGTACACCTTGAAAATAAGTACTCATGTTTGAGTAAGGGTGGGGGAGACAGCCTACCTGGGGGCAGCGACAGCGGCCGGGCCTCTGGCACAAAGACCGGTCCGGTTGCTCAGAAGGGTAAGGAAAAGAAGGGGAGGGCAATTGTAATAGGGGACTCTATAGTTAGGGGGTCGGATAGGCGATTCTGTGGACGCAGACAGGAGTCCCGGATGGTAGTTTGCCTCCCTGGTGCCAGGGTCAGGGATGTGTCTGAACGTGTCCAAGAAATCCTGAAATGGGAGGGAGAGGAGCCTGAGGTTGTGGTGCATATAGGTACCAACGACATAGGTAAAAAAAGAGAAGAGGTCCTGAAAGAAGAATTTAGGGAGTTGGGTAGAGAGTTAAGGAGAAGGACTGGAAAGGTAACAATCTCAGGATTACTGCCTGTGCCACGCGACAGTGAGAGTAGGAATGGAGCGAGGTGGAGGATAAATGCGTGGATGAGGGACTGGTGCAGTGGGTATGGATTCAAGTTTCTGGATCATTGGGACCTCTTTTGGGGAAGGTGCGACCTGTACAGAAAGGACGGGTTGCACTTGAACTCAAGGGGGACCAATATCCTGGCGGGGAGATTTGCAAAGGCTACTGGGGAGACTTTAAACTAGTATGGTTGGGGGGAGGGACTCAAATTGGGAAAGCTAGCAGTCAGTGTGTGAAGCAGGGGGCAGAGAATGGTAGCACTCTGACCCAAAATGTAGGGGAGAGAGAAGAAAAAGAAAATAATCAGAGAATAAGAGAGGGTGGGTTTCTTAAATGTGTATATTTTAATGCTAGGAGCATTGTAAGAAAAGTGGATGAACTTAGAGCCTGGATTGACACCTGGAAGTATGATGTTGTGGCGATCAGTGAAACATGGTTGCAGGAGGGCTGTGATTGGAAACTAAATATTCCAGGATTTCGTTGCTTCAGGTGTGATAGAATTGGAGGGGCAAGAGGTGGAGGTGTTGCATTGCTTATCAGGGAAGATATTACAGCAGTGCTTTGGCAGGATAGATTAGAGGGCTCGTCTAGGGAGGCTATTTGGGTGGAACTAAGAAATGGGAAAGGGGTAGCAACACTTATAGGGGTGTATTATAGACCGCCAAATGGGGAGCGAGAATTGGAAGAGCAAATATGTAAGGAGATTGCAGATATTAGTAGTAAGCACAAGGTAGTGATTGTGGGAGATTTCAATTTTCCACACATAGACTGGGAAACACATTCTGTAAATGGGCTGGATGGGTTGGAGTTTGTAAAATGTGTGCAGGATAGTTTTTTGCAACAATACATAGAAGTACCTACTAGAGAAGGGGCGGTACTGGACCTCCTGTTAGGAAATGAGATGGGTCAGGTGGCAGAGGTATGCGTTGGGGAACAGTTCGGGTCCAGTGATCACAATACCATTAGTTTCAATATAATTATGGAGAGGGACAAAACTGGACCTAGGGTTGAGATTTTTGATTGGAGAAAGGCTAACTTTGAGGAGATGCGAAAGGATTTAAAAGGAGTAAATTGGGACAGTTTGTTTTATGGGAAAGATGTGGAAGAGAAATGGAGTACATTCAAAGGTGAAATTTTAAGAGTACAGAATCTTTATGTCCCTGTTCGGTTGAAAGGAAATCGTAAAAATTGTAAAGAGCCATGGTTTTCAAGGGAAATTGGACACTTGGTTCGGAAAAAGAGGGATATCTACAATAGTTATAGGCAGCATGGAGTAAATGAGGTGCTTGAGGAGTATAAAGAATGTAAAAAGAATCTTAAGAAAGAAATTAGAAAAGCTAAAAGAAGATATGAGGTTGCTTTGGCAAGTAAGGTAAAAGTAAATCCGAAGGGTTTCTACCGCTATATTAATAGCAAAAGGATAACTAGGGATAAAATTGGTCCATTAGAGAGTCAGAGTGGCCAACTATCTGCAGAGCCAAAAGAGATGGGGGAGATATTGAACAGTTTCTTTTCTTCGGTATTCACCAAGGAAAAGGATATTGAATTATGTGAGGTAAGGGAAACAAGTAGAGTAGCTATGGAAACTATGAGGATCAAAGAAGAGGAAGTACTGACACTTTTGAGAAATATAAAAGTGGATAAGTCTCCAGGTCCGGACAGGATATTCCCTAGGACATTGAGGGAAGTTAGTGTAGAAATAGCAGGGTCTATGGCAGAAATATTTCAAATGTCATTAGAAACGGGAATAGTGCCGGAGGATTGGCGTACTGCGCATGTTGTTCCATTGTTTAAAAAGGGGTCTAAGAGTAAACCTAGCAATTATAGACCTATTAGTTTGACGTCAGTGGTGGGCAAATTAATGGAAAGAATACTTAGAGATAATATATATAAGCATCTGGATAAACAGGGTCTGATTAGGAACAGTCAACATGGATTTGTGCCTGGAAGGTCATGTTTAACTAATCTTCTTGAATTTTTTGAAGATGTTACTCGGGAAATTGATGAGGGTAAAGCAGTGGATGTTGTGTATATGGACTTCAGTAAGGCCTTTGACAAGGTTCCTCATGGAAGGTTAGTTAAGAAGGTTCAATGGTTGGGTATTAATGGTGGAGTAGCAAGATGGATTCAACAGTGGCTGAATGGGAGATGCCAGAGAGTAATGGTGGATGGTTGTTTGTCAGGTTGGAGGCCAGTGACGAGTGGGGTGCCACAGGGATCTGTGTTGGGTCCACTGTTGTTTGTCATGTACATCAATGATCTGGACGATGGTGTGGTAAATTGGATTAGTAAGTATGCAGATGATACTAAGATAGGTGGGGTTGCGGGTAATGAAGTAGAGTTTCAAAGTCTACAGAGAGATTTATGCCAGTTGGAAGAGTGGGCTGAAAGATGGCAGATGGAGTTTAATGCTGATAAGTGTGAGGTGCTACATCTTGGCAGGACAAATCAAAATAGGACGTACATGGTAAATGGTAGGGAATTGAAGAATGTAGGTGAACAGAGGGATCTGGGAATAACTGTGCACAGTTCCCTGAAAGTGGAATCTCATGTAGATAGGGTGGTAAAGAAAGCTTTTGGTGTGCTGGCCTTTATAAATCAGAGCATTGAGTATAGAAGTTGGGATGTAATGTTAAAATTGTACAAGGCATTGGTGAGGCCAATTCTGGAGTATGGTGTACAATTTTGGTCGCCTAATTTTAGGAAGGATGTCAACAAAATAGAGAGAGTACAGAGGAGATTTACTAGAATGTTGCCTGGGTTTCAGCAACTAAGTTACAGAGAAAGGTTGAACAAGTTAGGGCTTTATTCTTTGGAGCGCAGAAGGTTAAGGGGGGACTTGATAGAGGTTTTTAAAATGATGAGAGGGATAGACAGAGTTGACGTGGAAAAGCTTTTCCCACTGAGAGTAGGGAAGATTCAAACAAGGGGACATGACTTGAGAATTAAGGGACTGAAGTTTAGGGGTAACATGAGGGGGAACTTCTTTACGCAGAGAGTGGTAGCTGTGTGGAATGAGCTTCCAGTGAAGGTGGTGGAGGCAGGTTCGTTTTTATCATTTAAAAATAAATTGGATAGTTATATGGATGGGAAAGGAATGGAGGGTTATGGTCTGAGCGCAGGTATATGGGACTAGGGGAGACTATGTGTTCGGCACGGACTAGAGGGGTCGAGATGGCCTGTTTCCGTGCTGTAATTGTTATATGTTATATGTTATATGTTATAATTGCACCTCCTCCAATCTCATCTGCAGTATCCTCTGTTCTAGGTGTGGAATTCTATATATCTGCAAAATCGTTTCGCTGAATACCTTCGCTCAATCCACGATATCCTGGTTGGAAATACTTTAACTCTCCTTCCCATTCCCATACTGATCTCTCGGTCCTGGGCCCTTCACCACCGTCAGTGAGGCAAAAGATCAATTGTTGGAATATCATATTTCGCTTGAGAATGAAATGAATATTGATTTCTCTACCTTCAAGTAACCCTCGTATTCCCTTTCTCACCGTCCTTCCCCCAACCAAATCATCCGGCCTGTTTCACTATCGTCCTACTTAGTTGTACTATTTTACTCGTTAGTTTCGCTCGTTATCGTTTTCACCGCTGCCAACTATAGACGATTGTGGGCTCACGGTGCTTGTTTGATTTGTCATGTTGAATACCTTTCATTCATTTGTTCTTTTTGCCTCTTCATAGCTTTCGTTTCCCTCTCCCCGATTCTCAGTCTGATGAATGGTCTCGCACGAAACGTCAACTATTTATTTTCATCAGAGATGCTGCCTGACGCGCTGGCATTTTGTGTATATCTTTGGTGTAAACGAGCATTTCCAGTTCCTTCCTACACAATCCTCCCGCCACGCACCCACTCCCACCCCCCTCCCGCACTAGAGGAGGGGGATCGAGTGCTTGAGTATGAGGGGAAATGAGCCGCATCTGCGTAGTTTGGTGCTATGGGTTAGTAGTGGAATATTGCGTTGTGGAACGGGTTACGTTGGGGGACCAGGCCTCCCGTGAGACTAGGACCCAGCGGATCCCATTTAGTCTAGTTAGTAATATTAATAGATACACATTTGTTTTTTAACAATGTACTCCGTTTCAGTTCCTCCTCTTGTCGTTTTCGTCGTCATTTGCATATTCCACCAATCTATGCAAGTCGCAGGACCATAAAACTACAAGTTATAGCTGCAGAATGGTTATATGGTTATTATATGGTTATAGAATAAACACATTCGGCCAATCAAATCCAATCCGCATTTAATCGTGTTTTCTCTCGCAACCTCATCTATTGCCTTTTTCAGGTAACCTTTGACGCGCTTACTAAACAATAGGTCATTGCAACGGTGTCTCATATTTCTGACACCAGTGATTTCTCAGTTAACAATCTCGTTCCCTTCCAGTTCTTGGTTCTTGGTTCTTGGTTTCTTGGTCCTCCAAAATATTCCAAATGGAATTTAAATACAGTATTTGGTCTTTTGCTGCATGATTACTTTTCCCCAGTCAACACGAAGGGAGGAGATTAAAATGTGACCCAGCACTGCCTTTCAACAGAATAATAATCTAAAACAATCTGTCCATATGTAGATGTACATTAATCTTCAAATGCAACAAGTTGGAATTTACTTTCACCCAATCATACACATATTTTTTGAGATTAAGAATACATACGTTTTCTGTTGAAAGGCACTGCTTGGTCACATTTTCTAATTTAATTTGATACCATATAATATACGAATTTATCCATTATCCAATCGTTCTTCAAATGTGGCCTAATATTTAACGTTGTCGGGTCTAACAAAAAGCAGCTATTCTCTTCATCATGTCTGCGTGGTTCTCCTTTCTGTCAATTATTGACTTCAAGCTAAACTGAATTATCTCATAATTTGCTCACGTTTCCTCAATGACAGGTGACATTCAACAAGATTGGTGAACCTTTTCCTATTACATATCATTTATGTCCCAAAGACATTCTCCACACTGCCCGGGCAAATTATGATATCCCCACTTGCAATATTGATAAATATCCCGTTTGAATACTGCATCTCTCTCACCGCATACATTCCCCTACGTTCTGCTCGGTCTTGCATTATCAGTATAGAAACATAGAAACATGGAAATTAGGTGCAGGAGAAGGCCATTCGGCCCTTCGAGCCTGCCCCGCCATTCAACATGATCATGGCTGATCATCCAATTCAGTATCCCTTATCTCTCCATACCCCCCTGATCCCATTTTCCAAAAGGGCCACATCTAACTCCCGCTTAAATATAGCCAATGAACTAGCCTCAGCTACCTTATGTGGTAGAGAATTCCAGAGATTCACCGCTCTCTGTGTGAAAAATGTTTTTTTCTCATCTCGGTCCTAAAAGACTTCCCCCTTGTCCTAAAACTGTGACCTCTTGTTCTGGACTTCCCAACATCGGGAACAATCTTCCTGCTTCTAGCCTGTCCAACCCCTTAAGAATTCTGTGAGTTTCTATAAGAACCCCCCTCAATCATCTAAATTCTAGCGAGTACATGCCGAGTCCATCCATTCTTTCTTCATATGAAATTCCTGACATCCCAAGAATCAGTCTGGTGAACCTTCTCTGTACTCCCTCCAAAGCAGGAATGTATTTCCTCAGATTAGGAGACCAAAACTGTACGCAATACTCCAGGTGTGGTCTCACCAAGACTTTGTCCAACTGTAATAGAATCTCCCTGCTCCTATACACAAATCCTTTTGCTATGAATGCTAACATATCATTCGCTTTCTTCACTGCCTGCTGCACCTGCATGCCTACTTTCAATGACTGGTGTACCATGACACCCAGGTCTCGTTGCATCTCACCTTTTCCTAATCGGCCACCATTCAGATAATAGTCTACTTTCCTGTTTTCGCCACCAAAGTGGATAACCTCACATTTATCCACATTATACTGCATCTGCCATGCATTTGCCCACTCACTCAACCTATCCAAGTCACATTGCAGCCTCCTAGCATCTTCCTCACAGATAACACTGCCCCCAGCTTCGTGTCATCCGCAAACTTGGATGTGTTGCATTCAATTCCCTCGTCCTATCATATAGAGCCTTAAATATAACGTCCGCCAATAAATTCCTAGAAAGAGAGAGTCATATAGTCATAGAGTGATACAGTATATAAACAAGCCCTTAGGCACAACTTGCCCAAAGCGGTCAACATCTACATTAATCCCAGTTACACTAGTACCCCCTGCCCGAGTTTTGTCAAAATCCCTCCAAACCTGTCCTCTCCGTATACCTGTCTAACTGCTTGTTAAATATTGAGATTGTCCCTGGTTACAATACCTCCTGTCAGCTTGATCAATTTACCAACACCCTTTGTTTGAAATAGTTACATCCCAGATTCCTATTAATTTCAGCCCTTACTTTAATCATATGACCTCTGGTTCTCTATTCATATGCTCTGGGCAAGAGACGCTTTGCACCTAGCCGATATATTCCTCTTAAGAATTAATACAACCAAATACGATCACCCGTCATCGCCTTTCCTCCAACTATTAGAGTCCAAGCCTACTCAACCTCTCCCTGTAGCTCAGACCGTCTAGCACTTTCAACATCCGTGTACGATAGGATACGATACGATGACACATTATTCATCCCCGGAGGGAAATTAGTCTGCCAAAAGTCACAACACACAAGGTACTCAACAACTTGAAATGAAAAATGAAAACAAAAATAAAAATACAAGCGACTGTCGGCTGGTTGCCGTGTGCACAACACCCTCACCGGCACAAATGAACAAACAAACAAACAAACACAGACGCTGGTCAGACGACTGTAAGCTAGAGTGCCTCTCCCCCACCCCCACGCCGGGTCCCCATTGTCTTCCCCTTCACCCTCACGCTCATCGACCGCGAGGCCCCACCGCCACAGAGGCCCATGTTGCCGCCGATGCACCCGCTGCCGCCGCCGAGTCTCCCACTCCCGTGGACGAGTCTGCCATCGCCGCCACCCGTTGAGGCTACTTCGGCACAGACAAACCTCGCTTTCCGGCTTCACTGCTGCCCTCTGGAAAGCGTGTGGGGACGAGTCAGGCCCACCGGGGCGCTTTCCGGTCGTCGGCCGTTGTTCTGGTCGTCAACGCTGGGGTTGTTCGACGAGTGGATCCGGCCCGTGATGCTCCCCGAAATACTGCCGCCGCGCGCACAGCTCCACTTGGACAAATCTTCTCCATACCGGATCCAGCTTGACAACAGCTTTCCTATAACAGTCGTTCCTACAAATGAACAAAATACTGTACATTCAGCCTCACCAATTAGGCTGTGGGCCGAGCATCGAAAATGTGTCTAGAAATCCATTTTCGTGACCCACGTCTCGGAACCACATGAAATTTTGCCCAGATTTAGATGAAATATAATTGAGAAGGAAGTCATAACACGTCAGTGCCATAGTGACACTGGGGAAGTGCCAGGCTGCGGGAAGGCTAAGGCAGGAAATTGCGTAAACCAAACTCGCCCTCCTCCCAAAGCAGCCCAAGTTTGGAGCTGGAGCCTCTTTGGGGCCGGCTGCGGGCTCCGTACTGTGGCCCCGCAGCGCGTCCATCTTGGCCACCATGCCCTTCTGGTGTTGGCGATGGAGGGGGGCATCACTGCCTTGCACGTCGTTCCGGCCGTCTTCAGCACCCAGATAGCGCTAGCTGCAACACCGGCTGGCTGTCTGACAACCACACCGACTCCTTGCAGCATCACCGGAGGCCCGGCCCAACCCTCACCTTGGGGGGGCGGGGGGGCGGAGAGAAGAAGCGAGAAGGGGAGGGGTGCAGAATGCCGGTAGACTTTGTGGAGACTCTTTTAAGAATTATAATAAAGTTTAACGGGCATTTTACTTACCGGTCAGTCTTCCTTGGTCCTGAAAACTCCAATGAGCCAATCAAAGTACGCAATCAGCGAAGATTGGCTACAGCTGCCCTCGACTGCCTGTAACCAAATAGTGACGGCACTCCACTGCACTATGAGTTAAAAAGAACCATGCCGACCAAATTTGACTCGCGTAAAACGTTTCAACATGCTGAACAGAAAAAAGCAGCCTGCCAAAGGACTGGGAGAATTTCAGAGTCCAGCACAGGAGGATAAAGGGGTTAATTAGGAAAGGGAAAATAGATTATGAAAGAAAACTGGCAGGGAACATAAAAACTGACTGCAAATTTTTTTATATATATGTGAATAGAAAAAATATGTTAGTTAAAACAAATGTAGGTCCCTTGCAGTCAGAAACAGGTGAATTGATCATGGGGAACAAGGAAATGGCAAACCATTTGAATAACTACTTTGGTTCTGTCTTCACTAAGGAATACATAAATAATCTGCCGGATATAACAGGCGACTGGGAGTCAAATGAGATGGAGGAACTGAGTGATGTCAGGTTAGCCGGGAAATGGTGTTAGGTAGATTGAATGGATTAAGGCCCATACATCCCAAGGGCCAGATAGGCTGCATCCCAGAGTACTTAAGGAAGTAGCCCCGGAAACAGTGGATGCATTAGTGATTTTTTTTTTAACTCTTTAGATTCTGGAGTAGTTCCTGAGGATTGGAGGGTATCTAATGTAACCACACTTTTTAAAAAGGGATGGAGAGAAAGATGGGATAGCAGCGCATTTGGAAAGTGGTGAAATCATTGGACAAAGTCAGCATAGATTTACGAAAGATAAATCATGTCTGACGAAACTAATATAATTTTTCGAGGATGTAACTAGTAGAATGGATAAGGGAGAATAAGTGGATGTGTTATACCTGGACTGTAACTGGTAGAGTGGATAAGGGAGAACCAGTGAATGTGTTATATCTGGACTTTCAGAAGGCTTTCGACAAGGTCCCACATAAGAGATTAGTATACACACTTAAAGCACACGGTATTGAGCGTTCAGTATTGATGTGGATAGAGAACTGCTGGCAGACAGGAAGCAAAGTGTAGGATAACCGGGTCCTTTTCATAATGTCAGCCGGTGATTGTTGGGGTACCGTAAGGCTCAGTGCTGGGACCCCATCTATTTACAATATATATTAATGATTTGGACGAGGGAACTGAATGCAGCATCTCCAAGTTTGCGGCTAACACGAAGCGGGGGGGGGGGGGGACATCATTAGCTGTGATGAGGATGCTAGGACGCTCCAATGTGACTTGGATAGGTTGGGTGAGTGGGTAAATGCATGTTAGAGGCAGTATTATGTGCATAAATGTGAGGTTATCCACTTTGGAGGCAAAACAGGAAAGTAGACTATTATCTGAATGGTGAACGATTAGGAAAAGGGGAGATGCAACGAGACCTGGGTGTGATGGTACACCAGTCATTGAAAGTAGGCATGCAGGTGCAGAAGGCAGCGAAGAAAGCGAATGGTATGTTAGCATTCATAGCAAAAGGATTTGAGGATAGGAGCAGGGAGGTTCTACTGCAGTTGTAAAAGGACTTGGTGAGACCACACCTGGATTATTGCGTACAGTTTTGGTCTCCTAATCTGAGGAAACACATTCCTGCCGTAGAGGGAGTACAGAGAAGGCTCACCAAACTGATTCCTGGGATGGCAGGACTTTCATATGAAGAAAGATTGGATAGACTTGGCTTGTACTCGCTAGAATTTAGAAGATTGAGAACTTACAAAATTCTCAAGGTGTTGGACAGGCTAGATGCAGGAAGATTGGTCCCAATGTTGGGGGAGTCCAGAACAAGGGGTCACAGTTTAAGGATAAGGGGGACATTTTTTAGGACCGAGATGAGAAAAACATTTTTCACACAGAGAGTGGTGAATCTCTGGAATTCTCTGCCACAGAAGGTAGTTGAGACCAGTTCATTGACTATATTTAAGAGGGAGTTAGATGTGGCCCTTGTGGCTAAAGGGATCAGGGGGTATGGGGAGAAGGCAGGTACAGGATACTGAGTTGGATGATCAGCCATGATCATATTGAATGGCGGTACTGGTTCGTCATCTCCACCCAAAAAGATTGTCATTTTATTCTGAGGCTATGACCTCTTGTCCGGACTCCCGCACTAGCGGAAACATCCTCTCCATAAACATACTATCCAGGCATTTCGCTATTCCACATGTTTCAATGAGGTCCCCCTTCATTCTTCTAAACTCCAGCGAGTACAGGCCCAGTGCCATCACAGCCGTGGAAGTCAAACCCTTCAATGAGACTCGTGGACGACTTGATTAACGAAACTCAGCAATTAGTATACTTTACTGGTACAAGGGGAGAAGTGTCACAGTCAAGGGCTGTGATCCCAACTCTAAAATTCAGTTGGTACAGCAGAGCATTTCCACCAAAAAGATAATTACTAAGGAAGTACAAGGGTGAGGTAGATTGATATGTAAATTACAGAATCTATATTATAACACAAAGGTTGATACTTCTTGGCTGCATAATGAACCCGGTAAGGAGGGCAAACATAATTAATATGTTAATAATTCGGACACGGGCTCAGCACTGAACACTGAGACATATCACTGGTCTCACGCCTCCAGTCCACGAAGCAAACTTCCACCATCATCCTCTGCTTTCTTCCATGAACCCAAATTTCAATCCATTGAGCTATCTCTCCATGTAAATATATATAAAGGTACCAACTAAAATGTACCACGGCAAACTTTTAGACAGGTACATGGACTGGCCATTTTTAGGAATATGGCGATGGGACATGATGGCCGGTGTGGACAGGCTGGGCCGAAGACGCTGCGCGACTCTATGACTCTATGATTGGATGCTGTGTGCACAAATAATGCAGGAAGATATTCCTCGTTTGTCCATGGATCTCTGTCATGTGTTCGTAGAACAGGTTCATGTTAAGACAAATCCACTTAATACCACTTTCTAACATTATTATTTCGGCTGTTTGATCACACATGGATAGGTCAACTGCAAACATGTCCAAGCTTCGATAGTGGATCAGCACAAGGCAAATGTTGAAAATGTTGCCACGGTTGAAAATATATTTGGGCAGTGTGCGGCGGAACTGGGAACTGGTTGTTATGTGAGATGTCCTGGGAATGGGTGATTCAAATAATTTACCTCAGTATGACGTCAGTGTGGTCAGTGATGCGTGTGGATAAGCAGTGACACCATCTCATTAAATCTGACTGCTATGTTTTACATTTGATACGATGTAAAATAAATAATATTTTTTTATTTCAAATCTTCGACTATAAAGGGTTAACTGAAGTTCAGTATGCACAATTAATCTCATCTGTCATGAGCACTAACTCCATCTTGCAGCTCTATCCACGCTGGCAAACACGGCAGGTGAAGATACATGCATTTGTTATTTTCATCTCAATTAACAATGGTTCGAAATACTAATTACTGTTAATAGCCAAACTACAACATTTTAAACATATTCCTAATGCATTACATTATGTGACCAATGCATTACACATCCAACAGTCCTGCTTTTACTGAGGCAATGCATTACAGTTTTATTGTGAAGGATTTCACTGCTCCAGCTTGTGGCCTGTGGACCCTGGTGCATCCTCGACCTCCACTGCTGCTTTAGCTGGCTCCCCCCCCCCCCCCCCCCCCCCCCCGAGCTTCACTGTTACTTTTAAACACCGCTGGCCACTCCGGACCTCCGATGCGGCTGCTGGCTCAGCCGTTGCTGTTAGAAACATAGAAACATAGAAATTAGGTGCAGGAGTAGGCCATTCGGCCCTTCGAGCCTGCACCGCCATTCAATATGATCATGGCTGATAGAAACATAGAAACATAGAAATTAGGTGCAGGAGGAGGCCATTTGGCCCTTCGAGCCTGCACCGCCATTCAATATGATCATGGCTGATAGAAACATAGAAACATAGAAATTAGGTGCAGGAGGAGGCCATTTGGCCCTTCGAGCCCGCACCGCCATTCAATATGATCATGGCTGATCATCCAACTCAGTATCCCGTACCTGCCTTCTCTCCATACCCTCTGATCCCCTTAGCCACAAGGGCCACATCTAACTCCCTCTTAAATATAGCCAATGAACTGGCCTCGACTACCCTCTGTGGCAGGGAGTTCCAGAGATTCACCACTCTCTGTGTGACCCGTTTACTCCTACTCTTTGCTTCCTGTTTGCCAGCCAGTTCTCTATCCACATCAATACTGAACCCCCAATGCCGTGTGCTTTAAGTTTGTAAACTAATATCTTATGTGGGACCTTGTCGAAAGCCTTCTGGAAGTCCAGATACACCACATCCACTGGTTCTCCCCTATCCACGCTACTAGTTACATCCTCAAAAAATTATATAAGATTCGTCAGACAAGATTTACCTTTTGTAAATCCATGCTGACTTTGTCCAATGATTTCACCACTTTCCAAATGTGCTGCTATCCCATCTTTAATAACTGACTCTAGCAGTTTCCCTCATCCACCTCAGTATCCCGTACCTGCCTTCTCTCCATACCCTCTGATCCCCTTAGCCACAAGGGCCACATCTAACTCCCTCTTAAATATAGCCAATGAACTGGCCTCAACTGCCCTCTGTGGCAGAGAGTTCCAGAGATTCACCACTCTCTGTGTGAAAAAAGTTCTTCTCATCTCGGTTTTAAAGGATTTCCCCCTTATCTTTAAGCTGTGACCCCTTGCCCTGGACTTCCCCAACATCGGGAACAATCTTCCTGCATCTAGCCTGTCCAACCCCTTAAGAATTTTGTAAGTTTCTATGAGATCCCCTCTCAATCTCCTAAATTCTAGAGAGTATAA
This sequence comes from Amblyraja radiata, assembly GCF_010909765.2. NCBI lineage: Eukaryota > Metazoa > Chordata > Chondrichthyes > Rajiformes > Rajidae > Amblyraja > Amblyraja radiata. The sequence continues at coordinate 143,922 of NW_022630141.1, read as the reverse complement.
ACCAAGTCTATCCAGTCTTTCTTCATAAGACAGTCCTGACATCCCAGGAATCAGTCTGGTGAACCTTCTCTGCACTCCCTCTATGGCAATAATGTCCTTCCTCAGATTTGGAGACCAAAACTGTACGCAATACTCCAGGTGTGGTCTCACCAAGACCCTGTACAACTGCAGTAGAACCTCCCTGCTCCTATACTCAAATCCTTTTGCTATGAAAGCTAACATACCATTCGCTTTCTTCACTGCCTGCTGCACCTGCATGCCCACTTTCAATGACTGGTGTACCATGACACCCAGGTCTCGCTGCATCGCCCCCTTTCCCAATCGGCCACCAGTTAGATAATAGTCTGCTTTCCCGTTTTTGCCACCAAAATGGATAACCTCACATTTATCCACATAATACTGCCTCTAACATGCATTTACCCACTCACCCAACCTATCCAAGTCGCATTGGAGCGTCCTAGCATCCTCATCACAGCGAATACTGCCCCCCAGCTTAGTGTCATCCGCAAACTTGGAGATATTGCATTCAATTCCCTCATCCAGATCATTAATATATATTGTAAATAGCTGGGGTCCCAGCAATGAGCCTTGCGGTACCCCACTAGTCACTGCCTGCCATTGTGAAAATGACCCGTTTACTCCTACTCTTTGCTTCCTGTTTGTCAGCCAGTTCTCTATCCACATCAATACTGAACCCCAAATGCCGTGTGCTTTAAATTTCTATACTAATCTCTTATGTGGGACCTTGTCGAAAGCCTTGTGGAAGTCCAGATACGCCACATCCACTGGTTCTCCCCTATCCACGCTACTAGTTACATCCTCGAAGAATTTCGTAAATCCATGCTGACTTTGTCCAATGATTTCACCACTTTCCAAATGTGCTGCTATCCCATCTTTAATAACTGACTCTAGCAGTTTCCCCACTACCGATGTTAGACTAACTGGTCTGTAATTCCCTGTTTCTCTCTCCCTCCCTTCTTAAAAAGTGGGGTTGCGTTTGCTACCCGCAAATCCTCTGGAACTACTCCAGAATCTAAAGAGTTCTGAAAGATTATCACTAATGCATCCACTATTTTTGGAGCTACTTCCTTAAGTACTCTGGGATGCAGCCTATCTGGCCCTGGGGATTTATCGGCCTTACATCCATTCAATTTAGCCAACAGCACTTCCCGACAAACCTGGATTTCACTCAATTCCTACAACTCCTTTGACCCGCGGTCCCCTGCTAGTTCCGGCAGATTATTTATGTCTTCCTTTGTGATGACGGAACCAACGTAGTTATTCAATTGGTCCGCCATATCCTTGTTCCCCATGATCAACTCACCTGTTTCTGACTGCAAGGGACCTACATTTGTTTTAACTAATCCCTTTCTTTTCACATATCTATAAAAACTTTTGCAGTCAGTTTTTATGTTCCCTGCCAGTTTTCTTTCATAATCCATTTTCCTTTCCTAATTAAGCCCTTTGTCCTCCTCTGCTGGTCTCTGAATTTCTCCCAGTCCTCCGGTATGCTGCTTTTTCTGGCTAATTTGTACGCATCATCCTTCGCTTTGATACTATCCCTGATTTCCCTTGTTATCCACGGATGCTCTACCTTCCCTGATTTATTCGTTTGTCAAACTGGGGTGAACAATTTTTGTAGTTCATACATGCAGTCTTTAAATGTCTTCTATTGCATATCCACCGTCAACCCTTTTAGAATTAATTGCCAGTCAATCTTGGCCAATTCACGTCTCATACCCTCAAAGTTACCTTTCTTTAAGTTCAAAACCATTATTTCTGAATTAACAATGTCACTCTCCATCCTAACGAAGAACTCAACCATATTATGGTCACTCGTGCCCAAGGGGCCACGCACAACAAGACTGCTAACTAAACCTTCCTCATTACTCAATACCCAGTCTAGAATAGCCTGCTCTCTCGTTGGTTCCTCTACATGTTGGTTTAGAAAACTATCCCGCATACATTCCGAGAAATCCTCCTCCTCAGCACCCCTGCCAATTTGATTCACCCAATCTATATGTAGATTGAAGTCACCCATTATAACTGCTTTGCCTTTGTCGCACGCATTTCTAATTTCCTGTTTGATACCATCTCCAACTTCACTACTACTGTTAGGTGGCCTGTACACAACACCCACCAGCGTTTTCTGCCCCTTAGTTTTTAGCAGCTCTACCCGTACCGGTTCCACATTCTCCAAACTAATGTCCTTCCTTTCCATTGCGTTAATCTCCTCTCTAATCAGCAACGCTACCCCACCTCATTTTCCTTTCTCGCTATGCCTCCTGAATATTGAATATCCCTGGATGTTCAGCTCCCAGCCTTGGTCACCCTGGAGCCATGTCTCCGTGATCCCAACTATATCATAATCATTAATGGCTATCTGCACGTTCAACTCATCCACCTTATTACGAATACTCCTTGCATTGAGACACAAAGCCTTCAGGCTTGTTTTTACAACTCTCTTACCCCTTATACAATTATGTTGAAAAGTGGCCCTTTTTGATTTTTGCCCTGGTTTGTCTGCCTGACACTTTTACTTTTCACCTTGCTACCTATTGCTTCTACCCTCATTTTACACCCCCCCTGCCTCTCTGCTCTTGTACCCATCCCCCTGCCACATTAGTTTAAATCCTCCCCGACAGCACTAGCAAACACTCCCCCAAGGACATTGGTTCCATTCCAGCCCAGGTGCAGACCGTCCTGTTTGTATTGGCCCACCTCCCCCAGAACTGGTTCCAATGCCCTAACATTTTGAATCCCTCCCCCTTGCACCATTTTTCAAGCCACGTATTCATCTGCAATATCCTCCTTTTTCTACTCTGACTGGCCCGTGGTACTGGCAGTAATCCAGAGATTATTACCTTTAAGGTCCTACTTTTAAGTTTATCTCCTAGCTCCCTAAATACATCCTGTAGGACCTCACCTCTTTTTTTACCTATATCGTTGGTGCCAATATGCACCACGACAACTGGCTGTTCACCCTCCCCCTCCAGAATGTTCTGCAGCCGTTCAGTGACATCCCTGACCCTTGCACCAGGGAGGCAACATACCATCCTGGAGTCTCGTTTGCGTCCGCAGAAACGCCTATCTATTCCCCTGACAATTGAATCCTCTATTACTATTGCCCTTCCACTCTGCCCCCCCCCCCCCCTCATGTGCCGCAGAGCCACCCATGGTGCCATGAACTTGGCTGATGCTGCATTCCCCTGATGAGCAATCTCCCTCAACAGTATCCAAAATGGTATACCTGTTTAGGAGAGAGATGACCGCAGGAGAGTCCTGCACTACCTGCCTACTGCTTTGCTGGCTGTTGACCACCCGTTCCCTTTCTGTCCTCTTACCTTTTACCTGTGGGGTGACCAACTCGCTGCACTTGCTGTCGACGACTTTCTCAGCATCGTGGATGCTCCAGTATGAATCCAGCTGCAGTTCAAACCGTTCAATGCGGTCTGCCAGGAGCTGCAGCTGTACACACTTCCTGCAAACGTAGTCACCAGGGACACTGACCATATCCCTGATCTCACACCTGTTGCAGGCTGAGCAAACCACGGGGCCAATCTCCACTGACGTATCTTACTCCCAATTTAACTATATTAAATATTAAAAAACACAAAACTTTATCCTTTAAACTTTACTAATAAATACTGTACCCTTAACTCCCAGAATCCTTAACTCCCAGAATCCTTAACTCCCAGAATCCTTAATCTGAAGGCAGAAATGTAAAAATGTAAACCAATCAGAGGCTTCCCCCAGACTGCTTCTCTGGAACGATGGCGATTTTGATGTCAGGTACTCCTCCCCTCGCACCAACGGCTCCCTGGGCCTCTGTGAAAACAAGCCCCGCGGTGTATTTTATAGTTACAGCGCAGGTACTCCTCCCCTGACACCAACGGTTCTCTGGGCCTCTGTGAAAACAAGCCCCGCGGTCCGCAGTTTATTTTATACTTACAGCGCAGGTACTCCTCCCCTCTCGCCAACGGCTCCCTGGGCCTCTGTGAAAACAAGCCCCGCGGTCCGCGGTTTATTTTATACTTACAGCGCAGGTACTCCTCCCCTCTCACCAACGGCTCCCCGGGCTGTGAAAACAAGCCCCGCGGTGTATTTTATACTTAGAGCGCAGGTACTCCTCCCCTCTCACCAACGGCTCCCCGGGCCTCTCTGAAAACAAGCCCCGCGGTGTATTTTATATTTACAGCGGAGGTACTCCTACCCTGTCACCAACGGCTCCCCGGGCCTCTGGAAAACAAGCCCCGCGGTGTATTTTATAGCTACAGCGCAGGTACTCCTCCCCTCTCACCAACGGCTCCCCGGGCCTCTGTTGCCTCCGCTGGCTCTCGCTGACTCCACGGGCTGGCCTCCCAGGCTGGCTTTTGCTGGCTTCCCGGGCTAGCTGTTTCTGCTTATTTCTGCTGCTGGTCCCCGCTGCTCCAAACGTCGGGACTGTGTCTCACTCGTCGTCGGCTTTCTCCACTCTCGGCCGTCTCCCGCGACCGGGCTTTGTCCGCTTTCTTCGCTGATAGCATCCTGTTTTTTTAAGAGAATACTTAACAATATCCCGGAATGTACATAACACAACTTAATAATTGGTGGAGACTTAAATTGTACATTGGATGCTTATTTGGATAGATCATCAACTCAAAGAAAACTAGAATCCCAATCAAAAGAATGTCCAAACTCATATATTAATACTACCAACATTAAGGATGTTTGGAGAATTGAAAACCCATCGGGTCGAGAATATTCATTTTACTCACCAGTACATAAAACCTACTCAAGGATATATTATTTTTTAGTAGACTCAAAACTTATACCATTTACCTATAACTCGAAATGTCATAATATCATAATCTCAGACCATGTTCCACTAACATTTATGATTAAATTAAACGGAATGGTAGAGACACAGTCACAGTGGAGTCTTAATCCCCAAATCTTAAAAGAAAAGTTATGTAATGAATACCTCGTAAAACAGATTAATATGTTTTATGAGGCTAATGATAGCCCTGAAATCTCTGCTTCCCTTCTTTGGGAAACATTTAAAGCATTTATGCGAGGAGCATTAATCTCTTCTCAATCATATCTTAACAAAGAGAATAGGACTAAACAACATAAATTGGAAACGGAAATAAGGCAATTAGACATAGAAAATGCAGCAGCACCATCCCTGATAAAACACAATAAAATTGCAGTACTGAAATATAAATTGAACAAGATATACTCAGACCAAGTTATACAACTTTATCAACATACAAAACAATTAAATTTTGAATTGGTGATAAACCACACAAATTGTTAGCGCGACAACTTCGTAAACTGGACGGGGAAAAACTATTTACAAAATTAGAACAGACAAGGGAGAAACACTAACACTGCCTAAAGATATTAATGATAGATTTTTACAATACTATCAAAAATTGTACTCATCTAAAATGACAGAACAATCAGCAGGAATGGAAACATTTCTGCAGAAATGTAAGCTTGTGGGTTTAGATTAGAAAGAGAGAGAATCACTGGGTGCTGAAATTACGATAAAAGACATCGAAGAGTCAATTAAATCTTTAAAAAACGGAAAGGCTGCAGGTCCTGATGGTCTAAGCTCTGAATTTTATAAAACATGTTATGATCTGGTTTCTCCACGCCTACAGACACTTTACAAATACGCTTACACTCAACAGAAACTCCCAGAAACTCTAAATGAATCTACAATCATACTCATACCAAAAACGGATAAGGATCTTGAAGACCCAGGTTCACATAGAGCAATAGCCCTTTTAAATACTGATCAGAAAATATTAACTCAAATTCTATCTCATAGATTGAGCTTAGTGATTAACACATTAATACACCCCGACCAAACAGGTTTTATTCCAAAACGTCATTCATTTTATGATTTGAGAAGAATATTCAATATTATATACTCCAATAGAATTCCTAATGCAGATCTAGCAATTATTTCGTTAGATGCTGAAAAAGCATTTGACCAGATAGAATGGCCATGTTTATTTTCGGTGATGGAAACATTTCAATTGGGAGAGAAGTACTGTACGTGGGTTAAATTGTTATACTCTAATCCAACAGCTATAATATTAACAAATCAAATGTTATCAACTAAATTTAACCTCTCTACAGGTTGTAGACAAGGATGTTCACTATCCCCACTATTATTTGCTCTTGCAATCGAACCCCTAGCAGAAACGTTAGAACCCATACAGGAATATACGGATATAACACCAGAGAAACAAGGAATAACATTTCCTTATATGCAGATGATGTACTAATATATATTATAAAGTTAGAAACAAGTATTCCAAATCTATTAAATTTAATAACTCAATTTGGTCAGTTCTCAGGATATAGAATTAATTGGAATAAAAGTGAAATCATGCCAATAACAAAACACAATCTACATACATTACAACAATCCCCTTTTAAAATAGTTAAAGAAAAATTTAAATACTTAGGAATCTATGTAACTAAGACATATACCTCTTTATTTAAACTAAATGTTCCACCCTTACTGAATAAACTACACAATAATATTCAATGCGTGAAAACACTTCCCATGTCATTGCTTAGTAGAATTAATGCTATAAAAATGATCTTCTTACCGCAACTACGGTACCTATTTCAATTAATCCCGATATATATCCCAAAAACCTTTTTTCAAAAAAGTCGACTCCATTGTTACAAGTTTTATCTGGGATTATAAGAATCATAGAATAAGTTAAAAACATATATGTAAATCAAAGATAAATGGAGGTTTGGCCTTCTTTGTGGGAAGGGTACTTTTCTTTCATTTCAGGAGTTACAACAGAATCATGGACTGCACTCAAATAATTTCTTCAGGTATCTACAAATTAGAGATTATGTTAAATCTAACACACAGGCCTACAGGACTAGGGAACCAGAAATCCTTGATGAATGTTTGAACAAGCATCCTAACACTGAAAAATTAATAGCTTATATTTATAACACCCTCCTAAACAACGAGGTGCCACCGACGGAACCATATAGACACACATAGGGAAATGAATTAGGTCATCCTATAACGAAAGATTTGTGGGACGAAAGTTTACAACATATACATCAATGTTCGTTAAATGCCAGACATGCTTTAATACAATTCAAAGTCTTACATAGATTACACTACTCTAAAATAAAACTAAATAGAATCTTCCCACAAATCTCTCTTATTTGTGATAAATGTCTACATCTAGATGCTAATTTAACACATACGTTTGCAAATTGTATTAAAGTAAACATTTCTGGATGGATATTTTTGAAATAATTTCAGGTTATTAATACAAAACTGCATCCAAACTCAAAATTAATAATATTTGGAATACCAGAGAAAAGTTTAACACTCACAATAAGCCAAATAAATTTCCTCGACTACAGTATAATAACCGGGAAAAAGTTTATATTACAATTTTGGAAAGGCCCTACGACCCCCTCAATTAAAATGTGGATTGTGGAAATGTCGTAGACCCTATGTCTAGAAAGAATTAGACTTGTCTTAATGGACAAACAAGAACTTTTTGATAAAATATGGGCTCTATTCATTAATTAGCTGACGGGATAGATTGGCCCGGCACGAAAACCCAACTGAAACTTCAACTCAGAATTAGATGAAAAGTCACACTTTATAACCTACGAACCTATCTCCAATGACGTATTTTAAGTAATCCATTCCATATTTTTTGTTTTTTTTTTGATATTTGTAACTCTTTTTTCTCTCTTTCTCTCTTCTTCTATATAAACAATATATATACTAGAAGCAGAAGTAATTGACAATTGAAAATTTTAATAATGTATGACTGATGTATATGAAAAGTTGTTTTACTATAATATGTAACTATCTATGTCTACTTCTAATAAAAATATATATTTTTTAAAGAAATTGAATCTACGCACTGCGGCATTCCCTGTCAATGTGATTACACTTTAAATCACTTACCAGGACGAATCCATTATTCAGATAGCTATCTGAGAACTCTCTTCATATTTGGCCCTCTAAATCTGGTGGACTGTCGAGTTATTTGTAACAGAAACCCATCAACTGGTCATCAGACTCCAACCATATAGCCTCGTTTGACGTTTACCCAACGACGGCGTTTAGGATAAAGGGAGATTATTGATTTTAGTGCAAAGTTTTTATTTTAGGGCAGAAAATGAAATTTTGGACTAAATGCGAACCTATGCAATATTGCTACAGGATCATACAGGTAAATGAATTACCATTTAAAGGAAAGTCTAAAAACGATCAGAGATTTATGGCGCGACATTACGTCGTTTAAATGGGCCACATGGATAATTCCCGTATAAAAACGTGAGCGGCATCGCAGGATGTTCCGAGAATATTGTGGAATTATTTAAATCATGAAGCCAGATGGACACAGATTCCTGTCATTTTATTACATTCTATGTTCTGACAGATGGGGCACCGCCAACCTATCCCCGCAGAAGCCGACTCGTCACACATTATATCTGCGAAATTAAGTCGACTTGATCATGCAAATCCGTTTGATACCCACAGAGCGAATTACAATTTTCAAAACGTATCACACATGAATTCAAATTGCTTATAATACCATTTGAAGGGTTAAATATATTGCATTACTGCACAATGTGTAAAAATAGTTGATCCTAATTGTTTGTTCAGTGACTGTTGCTGATGTGACTGAGGAAGGCGCTAATTGCCGCAATCGTCATCCGTAAAGTTATATAAAATGTACCCGCAACAGAAAATATAGCGAGTTGTAACGTTTTGTACAACTGATCGCTACTTCAGCCAGACAATGGAATATCCAGTAATTTACACCGTGATGAGAATGTATTACCCAATTCTTGCAGCAGCAGGTGTTCCTGGTAAGGTGCTGGATCTTGGTGCTATTGGTGTTCCTCCGTCTTTATATTGCGCTTTCTGCACCGTAGAATACTCCACCCCGCTATCTATGTTTTCAGGTCATTGCATAAACTGTGTCGGTGGCAACTGCAAAGGGAACATTTTTTCTATGGATTTTAATTTATGTTACTTGCATATTTTAAGTGTTGATGAACGTTTGAATGAGATTTTCAATTCTTTCTGACATTTATATGTATTACGGGATTGCCATATAATGCAATATGGATGTGTGCTTTTATAAATAGAAGATGCTCTATTCCAGAAATATTTACATCAAGTAACAAATAGAACAGGTCGTTTGATAGTTATGCGGCACAACACATGGATATTCGGCCAAAATCGCCCATGCTGACCATAATGCCCCATGTATACTAGTACCACCTGCCAGCGCATCACCCATATGCCTCTAAACATTTCCTATACGTATTTTTACGGAAGAGAAATCATCTCTCGAACACTCAATTGCATGTTTGAGGTGATAGCCAAGAAGATGGATGAAGGTTAGGGTGTAAATGTTACCTATATGCATAGTGGTAAGATTTTTGAAACGTTCCCGCATGGCAGGTTGATCCAGAATGCTAAAACACAAGGGATGTGCCGCTTTATAATAAACTGGACGCAAAATTGACTTGGCGGGTACAAGGCACGGTACCGGTTTCGGATTAGGTTTGTTGTTGTCTCATGTAACATTGGACAAAGTCAGCATGGCTTTATGAAGGGCAAATCAAGTCTGACGAATCTTATAGAATTTTTCGAGGTTGTAACCAGTAGAGTGGATCAGGGAGAACCAGTGGATGTGTTATATCTGGACTTTCAGAAGGCTTTCGACAATGTCCAACATAAGAGATTAGTATACAAATTTAAAGAACACGGGATTGGGGGTTCGGTATTGATGTGGATAGAGAACTAGCTGGCAGACAGGAAGCAAAGAGTAGAAGTAAACGGGTCCTTTTCACAATGGCAGGCAGTGACTAGTGGGGTACCGCAAGGCTCAGTTCTGGAACCCCAGCTATATACGATATATATTAATGATTTGGACGAGGGAATTGAATGCAACATCTCCAAGTTTGCGGGTGACACGAAGCTGGGGGGGCAGAATTAGCTGTGAGGAGGATGGTAGGATGCTGCAAGGTGACTTGGATAGGCTGGGTGAGTGGGGAAATGCATGGCAGATGCAGTATAATGTGGATAAATGTGAGGTTATCCACTTTGATGGCAAAACAGAAAAGTAGATTATTATCTGAATGATGGCCGATTAGGAAAGTGAGACATGCAACGAGACCTGGGTATCATGGTACACCAGTCATTAAAAGTAGGCATGCAGGCGCAGCATGAAGGCGATTGGTATGTTAGCATTCATAGCAAAAGGATTTGAGTATAGGAGCAGGAAGGTTCTACTGCAGTTGTACATGGTCTTGGTGAGACCACACTTGGAGTATTACGTACAGTTTTGGTCTCCTAATCTGAGGAAAGACATTATTGCCATAGAGGGAGTACAGATAAGGTTTACCAGACTGATGCCTGAGATGTCAGGACTTTCATATGAAGAAAGACTGGATAGTACTCGCGGTTTGTACTCGCTAGAATTTAGAAGCTTGAGGGGGGATCTTATAGAAACTTACAAAATTCTTGAGGGGTTGGACTGGCCAGATGCAGGACGATTGTTCCCGATGTTGGGAAAGTACAGAACAAGGGGTCACAGTTTAAGGATAAGGGGGAAATCTTTCAGGACCGAGATGAGGAAAACATTTTTCACACTGAGAGTGGTGAATCTCTGGAATTCTCTCCCGCAGAAGGTAGTTGAGGCCAGTTCATTGACTATATTTAAAGAGTTAGATGTGGCCCTTGTAGCTAAAGGGATCAGGGGGTATGCAGAGAAGGCAGGGACAGGATACTGAGTTGGTTGATCAGCCATGATCATATTGAATGGCGGTGCAGGCTCGAAGGGCCGAATGGCCTACTCCTGCACATATTTTCTATGTTTCTATGTTTCTATGTAACGATGTACAGTGAAAACCATTGTTGCTCTTGATATCCAAACTTATCAGATAATAATATTACATGTCAGATACTACTTTTAGAACAGCTATTAACAAACCACTGATTCCCATACTATCTAGACCACACTTCTTCACACACTGATTCATGTAACGACTCAATCACCTAGTCCCAATTCCTCCGCCTATGCCGCATCTGCGCCCATAACAGGTCATCGGAGATGTCCTCAGTCTTTGGGAAACTGGGGGTCCCCTCTAACTTTATAGAAGAGGCCCTATCGAGTGCTCCTCTATACCCCACAGCCCCGTTCTTGCTCCCATCTCCCAATTCGTAAAAAGCACCGCGTGTCCTCACCTTCCACACCATCAGCCGTCACACACAGCATATAATCCTCCAACATCTTCGCCACATCCCACGGGATCCCACTACTGGGCACATCTTGCCATCTCCACCCCTTTCTGCTTTCCACAGAGACCGTTCCCTCCGCAACTCCATGGTCAACTCGTCCCATCCCACCCATAAAACACCCTCTCTCCAGGTACTTTCCCCTGCGACCGAGGGTGATGGAACACCTGTCCTTTTACCTCCCTACGCGACTCCATCAAAGGACACCGACAGTCTTTTTTATGTGAGACAGAGGTCCACCTGCACCTCGTCCAGCCTCCTATATTGTAATGGCTGCTTCAGATGTCAACTCCTGTACAGCGGCGAGAACAAACGCAGGTTCGGTGATCGTTACGCTGAACAACTCCGCCCAGTCCGCCTTAACCTGCATGATCTCCCGGTTGATCAGCACTTGAACTCAACGTACCATTCCCAATCTGACCTTTGCTCCATTGTCAGAGTGAGGCCCAGTGCAAATTGCAGGAATAGAACCGTATAGTTCGCTTGGGTCGTAAACACCCCAGCGATAGGAACATTGACTTCTCGAACATCAAATAGCCCTTGCTTTCCCTTTCTCTGCATCCCCTCCCCTCCACAGTTCCCCCACTAGTCTTACTGTCTCCAACTACAGTCCAGCTCTGTTCCGCCCACTGCACAGACATCAGTCTCAAGAGGGTGTCGACCCGAAACGTGACCCATTCCTTCTTTCCAGAGATGCTGCCTGTCCCGCTGAGTTATTCCAGCATTTTGTGTTTACCTTCATATAACCATATAACCATATAACAATTACATTAATGTCCGATAATACCGTACATACATATAATCCGGTCAAATTCAAGTACAATAGCCAGGGCACAGGAACACATATCGTTTCCATAGTTCTCAGCATTGTTGCGCATCAGTTCCACAGCCGAACCCTAATGTCCACAATTGGTTGTAGGTGAATAGGACAGTATCCTAACTTATGGAAGGTTCAGTCAGACATCTGATAACCGGTGAAGAAGCTGTTCCTGAGCCTGGCGCTGCCCGATTGAAAGCCTATGAACCATTTGTCCGATGGGAGAAGGGAGCAGTTAGTGTAAACGGCGTGAAATATATATTAGATTAGATCGGTTACTGTTCCGCTGAGGTGTGAGGATAGACATTCTGGTCGGTGTGAATGACTGGTCTACACCTACAGCTCCCTGCAATGTCTTGCAGCTCCCTGTCTTGGGAACAGCTGCTTCCAAAGTATGTTCTGATGAAACCCGACGATGCTTTCTCAGGTGAATCTGATGAATCTGTAGTAGTTTGCAAGAGTCACCAAAGAATGCCGATGTTTTTCATTATCCTAAGGAAATAGTGACGATGCAATATGCCTTCTGAACTGTCTTATCAATGTGGTTGGTGCTTAACAGAACATCAACACCAAAATGTTTGGTTCTTGATAAATAACGGTATCAGATAATATGGGGTGAAGGCAGGAGAAGGGGTTGAAACGGAAAGGTAGATCAACCATAATTGAATGGTGGAGTAGACTAAGTGGATCAAATGGCCTAATTATGCTCCTATGACTTTCGAACATATTCGACGGATAGAGTAAAATGCAGGGGTAATGGGAGCATTGATATACATGGGTGCCAACAAGCCTCGACACAGACATTTGTAGGTGGCCAGAATAAACATCTGGTGTGTTGGTCTTCATTGGTACTCTGGCTGCGCAGGTCACGTGACAAATTGAAAGTAATTCTATATTTTTCATTTCTTTCAGTTAATTTAACGGCAATTGTGATCATGTGCCGCGCCAAATGTGGTCTCTCAAAATGCATTACCCGCTATTTCGTGGCCATGGCGGCAGCAGATCTGATGGTGGTTGTCATTGCCGTTATTTTGGAGAAGATCAATTATATCTATTTATTTGCAAATTTCTTGCTCGTACCACCCGCATGTTCTGTGACACTTGTTCTGGGGATGGTTGCCAATGATTGTTCTGTATGGTACACGGTTGCATTCACGTTTGATCGCTTCATCGCCATCTGCTGTCAAAAGCTGCGTAATCGATATTGCACCGAAAGAACATCATGCGTGGTCATAGGGATAATGGGCCTACTGAGCTGTGCTCAGTCATTTCCATTTTACTTTGTAGTGGATCCACGCCGCTGCGTTCCAAAAGCCGAATACTTTACCTCCTCCGTGTGGCGAGCCTATGAGTCATTTGATAGTATCATGACGCCGCTTGTTCCAATATTTTTAATTCTCCTGTTCAATGCTTTAACCGTCAGGTACATTATTGCAGCGAATAGAGTCCGCCGGGGACTCCGGAACAGCAGTGAGATTGAGAAGGATCCAGAGGTGGAGAATCGCAGAAAGTCAATGATTTTGTTGTTCGCTATATCAGCCAATTTCACAGTATTGTGGATGCCCTATGTCGTACATTCTCTGAACTGGCTAGCGGAAAACTATAACTACGCGGACAAATATTTCAGCACGCCGATATATATTCTGCAACAATTCGGGTATATTTTCCTGTTAATCAGTTCCTGTAGCAACACATGTATCTATGTATTGACACTGAGGAAATTCAGGGAGGAGCTGAAGAATGGCGTGAGTTATCTCGTTACATTAAATGGTTTGCTGTGTAAACAATGTAAATCTGCTTAACCGTCTCATGTGCTACGAGATAAATATTCAAGAGAGGGTATCTCTTGCCTATCGGGAGATTGCTTTTCTCATATCTCACCATATTTTTTAGTATATATTATATCGAATATGATTCCTCAAATTCGGCACCAGCGTTGTAATTATTACAACTACAAACCATGATTGCAGTCCACTATAACATCAGATTAATGTCTCCTGTGGAAGGCAAAGAAAGTTTACACAAAATGTCATCTATACTTTGGCGAAATGGTTGAATTATGCCTTTTCAGTAACGAAATTCAACTAAAGATTTTAGAAACCAAGATAAGATGAAAGCAAATGCCTTTCTCCCATAACCTCTTAAGTACAATTGGAAATCACGGATATCTTCTTTACGGAAAGGACTATAAATGCTCGAGTAACAAATTAGGTCAGGCAGCATCTCTGTAGAGAAGTAATAGATGGTGTTTCGGGTCTAGATCCTTCTTTAAACAAAGTCAAGGGAGAGGGAAACTAGAACTATCATACCATACTTCTAGTTTCCCTCTTCCCTGAACCTCCGACTGAAGAATGGTCTCGGCCCGAAACGCAACATTGGTTTTTTTCCACAGATGCTGCCTGACCCACCTCAGTAATGTGTGTCCATCTTCGTTGCAAACCAGTATCTGCACTTCTTTCCTAAGCATGCCTTCGAAACTTATCCGCAGTTCTCACCCATAAACAGATTATATAGTTGTTTTCTTGGTGTGTGTGTGTGTGTGTGTGTGTGTGTGTGTGTGTGTGTGTGTGTGTGTGTGTGTGTGTGTGTGTGTGTGTGTGTGTGTGTGTGTGTGTGTGTGTGTCTGTCTGTCTGTCTGTGTGTGTGTGTGTGTGTGTGTGTGTGTATGTGTGTGTGTGTGTGTGTGTGTGTGTGTTTTCGTATGTGTGTGTGTTTGTGTGTGTGTATGTGTGCGTGTGTGTCTGTGCGCGTGCGAGTGTGTGTGTGTGTGTGCGCGCGCGCGTGTGTGTGTATGTATGTTGGTGTGTGTCTGTGTTTGTGTGTGTGTGTTGGGCGCGGAGGGGGGAGGGTGTATGTGTTCTGTACGTCGTCCGATCTTGTTCATTTATCAATCACGTCGTAAGCAGAGAAGAAAAGACGGCTCGGAGCATTGGCTGAAAGATCCACAGGAATTCTTTCAACTTGTGGTTTCATTCATAATCCACGTCATTCATTAGTTTCGCAGCTTAAGTAAATTCGCTTTAGGAACTTACGTGCTGTATTATTTTAATAAACCCGCTTCTATACGTGCTGTGGCATTATATTTCGTGTATAATTTTCTCTTATGTATATCACATTTATTTCATTTACAAGCCGAACATGTTACATGTAATTTCCCAGGACAAGTAACTGTAGCTGCACCAACACGTGCATTTATACACTGTCACATAGGACATTTAGGGGGGAGCTGAATAATGGGGTTAACTAGTTTTTACACTAAATGTATACAATTGTGCAACATTTATAAATGCTATAACATGCAACACATGTTGCAGTTCATGTGGAGCGCCCAAATATTTATTTTTAAAAAGTCACAGATTCGGTGTCACGCCATCCATCCAATGTCAGGTCGGTGATTGGCTATTGCGAGCCTTTTAATTCCAGGGACGGCAGCACAATTAATTTAATTTACTCGGGGCAGTTTGTCAACGTGATGGGGGAGTGATTGTTGCATTCGGAGAAGTGCATTCCCACTCAATAGATTAACGATCCCCGGAAAATGAGTGCATATATGATCCCTGCAAAATGAGTGCCTATCCTTCTGTAGCAACTGGTATAACTAACTCAAAAATAAAATATGGGTCTCATATAAGAAGTACCAGAATCGTACAGCTTTACATAGAAATAGTACACACCCAGTGGCTCATGCTCGTTCAGTTTGGAAACTTGCCGTTTTCTAACTAGAAATGAAGTCCACAAGAGCTAAATAAATAAAACACAAAATATGAACATTTCTGGAGTAACTCACAGGTAAGGCAGCATCTCTGGGGCCGCCTTTCCGTTCACTTCAGATCCGTTTAGTTTATTGTGACGTGTACCGAGGGTTAGTGAAACACATTCGTTGCGAGCTAACTAGTCAGCAGAAAGACAAAACATTATTACAATCGAGCCATTTATAGTGTATAGATACATAATAAGGACATTACGTTTCAAGAATTGAGATTTAAGAGTGTAGAGCGATTGTAATGTGTGTTTGTAGAGCTGCTTTTCTATCTTCTGCGCACATAGTCGCCTGGGGTGTACGCCATCTTGCTCAAGTTCTGCCAGACGCAGGAGTGTATTAGTAGAGGGAATTTGATCGGATCTCTGTTGAAGGACCAAACGCTGGGTGTTGCGGCTTTTCTAATGGGGATTGGAGGTGTAGACGGACTGGGCGTTCATTATGAACATGAGGTAGTGGAGAAATGGAACTTGAAATATATTAAGGAATTGAAGGGCGTGTGAGATATCTTGTACGTTGGTGGGAGCGACTGGGCAAGAAGTGATAGGACGGATCGAGTTAGGTGACGATGTGTTCCGTGGGTCAGGCAGTGGTTTGCCGGACGTATTCCAGTTTGTGGATTTCCGTGAGGAAATAAAGAGACAATGCAAGGCTGGGGAACGATGAGGTTGAAGGCTGCGTTTATTTCTGAATAAATAATCCTGAATAAATATTTTTTGATATAGATTATCCGTAAAACATGATGGGTGCAGTGGGATGGTAACAAATTAGCGACAGGGGGCGTTAAAATGAACAGTTAAAATAATATAATTACAGTAAATTATTTACAATAAATATAACCGATCAATAGTTCAGTCCGTTTTAACCAAACTAATCTCCCGATGGCCCAGCACTCCCCCTCCCATTCCCAATCTGACCTTCCTGTCCTGGGCCTCCTCTGTTGCCAGAGTGAGGCCCAGCGCAAATTGGAGGAACAGCACCCCATATTTCGCTTGGGTAGTTTACACCCCAGCGGTATGAACATTGACTTATCTAATTTTAGATAACCCTTGCTTTCTCCCTCCTTCCGACCCCCCCCCCCCCACCCCCCCGCTCATTACCATGCGTAGTCTTTTGACCACCTAGTTCAGGTGGTTATTTGAGCTCCCAACAAAGATTATGAAGTCCTTTCAATGACTTACATACCATAGACGATGGCTGCAGATTATGACGATCTGCATATGTGCACGAGGGGCTCACTCAGGCACTCACTGCCACTCCGCCATTCACCCGTTGCACTCCTGATCTAGTTAGACATGTAATCCGAGTTGCCGGCTATCCATGTACCTATTTACCGCACACATCTCAGGAATATAGCCGCACTTAATGTAAACAGTTCACAACCTGATTCCACCCTCCATTACAGATAGCAGGTTTGAATACTAGACGCTGTCTGGGAGGATACATCATTCCAGCCGTGCATTAAACGGTTAGGTTAGTAGGTTTACCCATTTCGCGTTTGGCGAGACACATTGAATTGCAATGCTTTGCCTGCTATCCAAACAATTCATATGTACCTCACATAAACACATGCAAGGCAAACTCAAGTGCAATACACGGGAAGATGCAGAGCGTAAAGTATACAGATATCGGCATTGTAGCGCACCAGTTCATTGGAAAAGTGTATATGTCCAGATTAGGCTATATATTTGAGATTACGGGAGGTCTCTTCAAACGGCTGATAAGAAATTGTCCCTCAGTCCGATGATATATATAACATATAACAATTACAGCACGGAAACAGGCCATCTCGACCCTTCTAGTCCGTGCCGAACACATAATCTCCCCTAGTCCCATATACCTGCGCTCAGACCATACCCCTCCATTCCTTTCCCATCCATATAACTATCCAATTTATTTTTAAATGATAAAAACGAACCTGCCTCCACCACCTTCACTGGAAGCTCATTCCACACAGCTACCACTCTCTGAGTAAAGAAGTTCCCCCTCATGTTACCCCTAAACTTCAGTCCCTTAATTCTCAAGTCATGTCCCCTTGTTTGAAACTTCCCTACTCTCAGTGGGAAAAGCTTTTCCACGTCAACTCTGTCTATCCCTCTCATCATTTAAAACACCTCTATCAAGTCCCCCCTTAACCTTCTGCGCTCCAAAGAATAAAGCCCTAACTTGTTCAACCTTTCTCTGTAACTTAGTTGCTGAAACCCAGGCAACATTCTAGTAAATCTCCTCTGTACTCTCTCTATTTTGTTGACATCCTTCCTATAATTAGGCGACCAAAATTGTACACCATACTCCAGAATTGGCCTCACCAATGCCTTGTACAATTTTAACATTACATCCCAACTTCTATACTCAATGCTCTGATTTATAAAGGCCAGCACATCAAAAGCTTTCTTTACCACCCTATCTACATGAGATTCCACTTTCAGGGAACTGTGCACAGTTATTCCCAGATCCCTCTGTTCACCTACATTCTTCAATTCCCTACCATTTACCATGTACGCCCTATTTTGATTTGTCCTGCCAAGATGTAGCACCTCACACTTATCAGCATTAAACTCCATCTGCCATCTTTCAGCCCACTCTTCCAACTGGCATAAATCTCTCTGTAGACTTTGAAACTCTACTTCATTACCCGCAACCCCACCTATCTTAGTATCATCTGCATACTTACTAATCCAATTTACCACACCATCGTCCAGATCATTGATGTACATGACAAACAACAGTGGACCCAACACAGATCCCTGTGGCACCCCACTCGTCACTGGCCTCCAACCTGACAAACAACCATCCACCATTACTCTCTGGCATCTCCCATTCAGCCACTGTTGAATCCATCTTGCTACTCCACCATTAATACCCAACCATTGAACCTTCTTAACCAACCTTCCATGAGGAACCTTGTCAAAGGCCTTACTGAAGTCCATATACACAACATCCACTGCTTTACCCTCATCAATTTCCCGAGTAACATCTTCAAAAAATTCAAGAAGATTAGTTAAACATGACCTTCCAGGCACAAATCCATGTTGACTGTTCCTAATCAGACCCTGTTTATCCAGTGCTTATATATATTATCTCTAAGTATTCTTTCCATTAATTTGCCCACCACTGACGTCAAACTAACAGGTCTATAATTGCTAGGTTTACTCTTAGACCCCTTTTTAAACAATGGAACAACATGCGCAGTACGCCAATCCTCCGGCACTATTCCCGTTTCTAATGACATTTGAAATATTTCTGCCATAGCCCCTGCTATTTCTACACTAACTTCCCTCAATGTCCTAGGGAATATCCTGTCCGGACCTGGAGACTTATCCACTTTTATATTTCTCAAAAGTGTCAGTACTTCCTCTTCTTTGATCCTCATAGTTTCCATAGCTACTCTACTTGTTTCCCTTACCTCACATAATTCAATATCCTTCTCCTTGGTGAATACCGAAGAAAAGAAACTGTTCAATATCTCCCCCATCTCTTTTGGCTCTGCAGATAGTTGGCCACTCTGACTCTCTAATGGACCAATTTTATCCCTCGTTATCCTTTTGCTATTAATATAGCGGTAGAAACCCTTCGGATTTACTTTTACCTTACTTGCCAAAGCAACCTCATATCTTCTTTTAGCTTTTCTAATTTCTTTCTTAAGATTCTTTTTACATTCTTTATACTCCTCAAGCACCTCATTTACTCCATGCTGCCTATAACTATTGTAGATCTCCCTCTTTTTCCGAACCAAGTGTCCAATTTCCCTTGAAAACCATGGCTCTTTACAATGTTTACGATTTCCTTTCAACCGAACAGGGACATAAAGATTCTGTACTCTTAAAATTTCACCTTTAAATGTACTCCATTTCTCTTCCACATCTTTCCCATAAAACAAACTGTCCCAATTTACTCCTTTTAAATCCTTTCGCATCTCCTCAAAGTTAGCCTTTCTCCAATCAAAAATCTCAACCCTAGGTCCAGTTTTGTCCCTCTCCATAATTATATTGAAACTAATGGTATTGTGATCACTGGACCCGAACTGTTCCCCATCGCATACCTCTGCCACCTGACCCATTTCATTTCCTAACAGGAGGTCCAGTACCGCCCCTTCTCTAGTAGGTACTTCTATGTATTGTTGCAAAAAACTATCCTGCACACATTTTACAAACTCCAACCCATCCAGCCCATTTACAGAATGTGTTTCCCAGTCTATGTGTGGAAAATTGAAATCTCCCACAATCACTGCCTTGTGTTTAGTACTAATATCTGCAATCTCCTTACATATTTGCTCTTCCAATTCTCGCTCCCCATTTGGCGGTCTATAATACACCCCTATAAGTGTTGCTACCCCTTTCCCATTTCTCAGTTCCACCCAAATAGCCTCCCTAGACGAGCCCTCTAATCTATCCTGCCAAAGCACTGCTGTAATATCTTCCCTGATAAGCAATGCAACACCTCCACCTCTTGCCCCTCCAATTCTATCACACCTGAAGCAACGAAATCCTGGAATATTTAGTTTCCAATCACAGCCCTCCTGCAACCATGTTTCACTGATCGCCACAACATCATACTTCCAGGTGTCAATCCAGGCTCTAAGTTCATCCACTTTTCTTACAATGCTCCTAGCATTAAAATATACACATTTAAGAAACCCACCCTCTCTTATTCTCTGATTATTGTCTTTTCTTCTCTCTCCCCTACATTTTGGGTCAGAGTGCTACCATTCTCTGCCCCCTGCTTCACACACTGACTGCTAGCTTTCCCAATTTGAGTCCCTCCCCCCAACCATACTAGTTTAAAGTCTCCCCAGTAGCCTTTGCAAATCTCCCCGCCAGGATATTGGTCCCCCTTGAGTTCAAGTGCAACCCGTCCTTTCTGTACAGGTCGCACCTTCCCCAAAAGAGGTCCCAATGATCCAGAAACTTGAATCCATACCCACTGCACCAGTCCCTCATCCACGCATTTATCCTCCACCTCGCTCCATTCCTACTCTCACTGTCGCGTGGCACAGGCAGTAATCCTGAGATTGTTACCTTTCCAGTCCTTCTCCTTAACTCTCTACCTAACTCCCTAAATTCTTCTTTCAGGACCTCTTCTCTTTTTTTACCTATGTCGTTGGTACCTATATGCACCACAACCTCAGGCTCCTCTCCCTCCCATTTCAGGATTTCTTGGACACGTTCAGACACATCCCTGATCCTGGCACCAGGGAGGCAAACTACCATCCGGGACTCCTGTCTGCGTCCACAGAATCGCCTATCCGACCCCTGACTATAGAGTCCCCTATTACAATTGCCCTCCCCTTCTTTTCCTTACCCTTCTGAGCAACCGGACCGGTCTTTGTGCCAGAGGCCCGGCCGCTGTCGCTGCCCCCAGGTAGGCTGTCTCCCCCACCCTTACTCAAGCATGAGTACTTATTTTCAAGGTGTACAGCCACCGGGGTACTCACCAGTCCCTGCCTCTGCCCGTTGCCCTTCCTAACTGTGACCCAGTTTTCTGTCTCCCATGGTCTTGGAGTGACCACCTCCCTGTAACTCCTTTATATGACCTCCTCGCTCTCCCTGAGCAGATAGAGGTCATCGAGTTGCTGTTCCAGGTTCCTGACACGGTCCCTTAGGAGCCCCATCTCGACGCACCTTGCGCAGATGTGGACGTCTGGAGGGCACTCCGACTCCATGACCTCCCACATCTGACATCCAGAACAGTAAACTGCCCTGGCCTTCATTCTCCCCATTATCCAAATACAATAAAGCCTTACAATTACAATACAAATACAATACAAGCCAATCAGCTGCTTCCGCTGGTCCTCTTCCACTAATCAGAGGCTTCCACCAGAATCAGAATCCTTCTCTGGAAGTGAGATGGAACGTTGCAGATTTGGGTAACTCACAGCTCCAGGTAAGTCCTCCTCTCACCAACGGCTCCCCGGGCCTCTGTAGAAGCAAACCCCGCGCTGTATTTATACTCACAGCTCCAGGTAAGTCCTCCTCTCACCAACGGCTCCCCGGGCCTCTGTAGAAGCAAACCCCGCGCTGTATTTATACTCACAGCTCCAGGTAAGTCCTCCGCTCACCAACGGCTCCCCGGGCCTCTGTTGAAGCAAACCCCGCGCTGTATTTATACTCACAGCTCCAGGTAAGTCCTCCTCTAACCAACGGCTCCCCGGGCCTCTGTAGAAGCAAACCCCGCGCTGTATTTATACTCACAGCTCCAGGTAAGTCCCTCCTCTCACCAACGGCTCCCCGGGCCTCTGTAGAAGCAAACCCCGCGCTGTATTTATACTCATAGCTCCAGGTAACTCCTCCTCTCACCAACGGCTCCCCGGGCCTCTGTAGAAGCAAACCCCGCGCTGTATTTATACTCACAGCTCCAGGTAAGTCCTCCTCTCACCAACGGCTCCCCGGGCCTCTGTAGAAGCAAACCCCGCGCTGTATTTATACTCACAGCTCCAGGTAAGTCCTCCTCTCACCAACGGCTGCCCGGGCCTCTGTAGAAGCAAACCCCGCGCTGTATTTATACTCACAGCTCCAGGTAAGTCCTCCTCTCACCAACGGCTCCCCGGGCCTCTGTAGAAGCAAACCCCGCGCTGTATTTATACTCACAGCTCCAGGTAAGTCCTCCTCTCACCAACGGCTCCCCGGGCCTCTGTAGAAGCAAACCCCGCGCTGTATTTATACTCACAGCTCCAGGTACGTCCTCCTCTCACCAACGGCTCCCCGGGCCTCTGTAGAAGCAAACCCCGCGCTGTATTTATACGCACAGCTCCAGGTAAGTCCTCCTCTCACCAACGGCTCCCCGGGCCTCTGTAGAAGCAAATCCCCGCGCTGTATTTATACTCACAGCTCCAGGTAAGTCCTCCTCTCACCAACGGCTCCCCGGGCCTCTGTAGAAGCAAACCCCGCGCTGTATTTATACTCACAGCTCCAGGTAAGTCCTCCTCTCACCAACGGCTCCCCGGGCCTGATAAGTTCTTTAAAACTTCCATATCAGCTAGCGCACAGGGGGTAGGCGGTGGGGGGAGAGGAAGGAATGGTCGAGGTAGGACAGGTCATTGATTATACTGGCTGATTTTCCGAGACAACGTGAAGCGTAGTGGGAGTCAATGGTGGGAAGTCCATTCTGTGTGATGGAATGCTTTACTTAGCAATGTTACAACATTTTGAGATTTTAAAAATCAAGTCTGCAACTTATCCCATCAGATAAAGCATAAACTAAGTTTAATTTGACGCCTAAGTCACTTTCATATCATCAGTATTAAACAGGTTATGGCCATTTTCATACTCGGAAATTAGCATATTGTTCCCTATTGCTTTTCCATTGACTTAACACAAAAGCTGTGATCAAGGACAGTGAAAAGCCCATAACTTTCTTAAAAATTAAGAGAACTGAAATAAATGTTCAGTTATTACAGATTGAAGCATTCTGAACCAAATATTAAACACGCTTACTTGGATGACCTGAAATTAAAGCATATAATTAGATAGTTACCTAAGTGTAGCTAATTACAAAATCCAATTACTAGATCTAAACATCTATCCATTTCTAAAGATAAGATTAACATTTTTAAATAGTTTAAGTGTCTGAATAACATTCACACAATAATCCACAATATAACGTGATTTTTAAATCTCATTGTCATGGATTTACAAGCCAAATAGAAGGAATTTTGTGTTGAATTCCCGTAAATTAACGGCCAATTTAATCATCTTTCGAGTGGGTTTTGAGGAACGTTGCGGGTGTGGTGAATTTAAACCCCATATCGGCAGGAAATATACTGCCGGTTCATATGGGTCCTAAATCACCGTTTCGCAACAAAAATGTGGATTAAAGGCATCTTAAGAAGTACTTTTATACATAAAATAAACGGCTTTCCTTTACCTGTGCCGTACGTGAAATCCGTGCCCGTTGTCGGCGTTGACGGCTTCAGAAGCTGATTTTAAAATTACCCCAGCGCTGAACTTGTTGGGCGATTTAAAAAAAATCACGGCCGTCGGAATAAGTGGTAGAATTTCAGCGCCGCTGAATGTAAGTTTTGTAACATACATACTTTACATCGACAGCAAAGTGCAAATTTGTTTGGTCGTGGCCAGTGCTGTTTCTAAATGTGATGCACACCGACAAGACGTTTTATTTGCTTTGGTTCTACCTCCTGCGCCCACACACAAGTAACCGAATTCATCCGCTTCACCACTAACTTCCATCCGGCACTCAAATACAGCTGGACCATTTCCGACACTTCCCTACCATTTCTTGACGTCACAATCCCCAACGCAGATGATATTCTGATCGACATCCACTATACACCTACTGACCCCCATGGCTATCTAGATTACTTTTCTTCCCAAACTGCATCCTGTAAGGACTCCATCTCCTACTCCCAATTCCTCCATATATGCCGCATCTGCTCCCAGGATGAGGTGTTCCACACCAGGGCATCGGAAATGTCTACATTCTCCAGCGAACGGGGGTGCATCTCCCCCACGACAAATGACGCTCTCACCAGGGTCTCTTCCATACCCCGTGCTCTCTCTCCCCACCCCCCACTCGTCACAAGGGCAGAGTCCCCCTAGTCCTCACCTTTCATCCTACTGGCCGTCACATACAACAAATAGTCCTCCGGCATTTTCGCCACCTCCAACGTGACCCCAGTACTCGCCACATTTTCCCAACCTCCCACCCCCCCTGCTTTCCGCAAAGACCGCTCCCTCCATACGTCTCTTCACTTCTTTTCCGCACCAACCTCTCCCCGGGCACTTTCCCTTGCAACCGCAAGAGGTGTTACACCTGTCGATTTACCTCCTCCCTCGACTCCAATCAAGGACCCAAGCAGTCGGTGCATGTGCGACAGAGGTTCACCTGCATCTCTTCCAACCTCCATCAGCACCTTCACCGGCACCTCCTCTAACAATTGCATCCGCTGCTCTAGATGTCTACTGATCTACATCATTGGCGATCGCTTCGCCGAACATCTCCGCATTAACCAACTTGATCTCCCGGTGAGTCAGTACTTCAACTCTCCCTCCCATTCCGAATCCGACATCTCTATCCTGGGCGTCCACCATAGCCAGAGTGAGGACCACCGGAAATTGGAGGAACAGCACCTCATATTTCGCTTGGGCAGTCTGCACCCTAATGGCATAAACATTGAATTCAGCAATTTCCGGAAGCCCTTACTGGCTCCTCCCCTTCTCACCTCTCCCTCAGCCATCGGGATCTTGCTCTTCCTTCTTCCTTTCTTCTCCTCGCCCACCCCCCCCCCCACATCAGCCTGAAGTAGGTTTCGACCCGAAATGTTGCCTATTTCCTTTGCTCCTTAGATGCTGCTGCACCCTCTGAGTTTCTCCAGCACCTTTGTCTACTTTCGATTTTCCAGCATCTGCAGTTCCTTCGTATGCATGACGTTTTCTGCCTCCGCAGCACCAAACAATTTCCTTCTACTAACACGTCCCACCGCCTACCGCAGCTAGCCTGCACTTTCAACCACTTTTCATTTGAATGTTATCATTTCCCCACTTCCTCCAAATAAAAGGGACCCACCTATACCTGCATCCTTGCAAGGCACGTCGAAAAATCTCTGTTGCAGAGGTACATTGGCACAATTCCAGAACTCTATCTTCCCTACATTAATGACTGCATCGTAGCTGCCTTCAGGAACCCATGCTGAACACGTGGCCTTCATTAATTTGTCTACCAATTTTAAACATAGATTGAAATTCACTTCGAGCATCTCCGACAATTCTCCTCCGCTTTCTTAGTCGCCGACTCTATCACAGGAGATCGATTATCGACCGACGTCTATTGCACACCGAATGACTGGCAATACTAAAGAAACTACGCTTCTTCCCACCCTGACTCGAGCACAGAAACCCAATTTCCCTCATTCGCCGCATCTGCGCCCTAGTTGAAATGTTTCCTACCGGGACATCACTCTATTCCGCATACGTAACTTCGCGCTCTCCCACAGTTCCGCTCTTGCTACCTATCCTGACAGTCGTAACAAGCACAGAATTCGCCCAGTCGTTATCCTTCACCCATCAGCCGCCTCATACAGCACACAAGGGATATGCTAACCACTGAGTTGCGGAGGGAACGGTCTCTGCTGAAAGAGGAAATATAGAAAACATAGTAAATGTTTCCCTCGACTCTGACAGTCCTTTCGGGTGAACCAAAGGTTCAATTGCACCTCCTCCAACCTCATCTGCAGTATCCTCTGTTCTAGGTGTGGAATTCTATATATCTGCAAAATCGTTTTGCTGAATACCTTCGCTCAATCCACGATAACCTGGTTGGAAATACTTTAACTCTCCTTCCCATTCCCATACTGATCTCTCGGTCCTGGGCCCTTCACCATGGCAACAGATCAATTGTTGGAATGTCATATTTCGCTTGAGAATGAAATAAATATTGATTTCTCTACCTTCAAGTAACCCTCGTATTCCCTTTCTCGCCGTCCTTCCCCCAACCAAATCATCCGGCCTGTTTCACTATCGTCCTACTTAGTTGCACTATTTTACTCGTCAGTCTCGCTCGTTATCTTTTTCACCGCTGCCAACAATAGACGATTGTGGGCTCACGGTGTTTGTTTGATTTGTCATGTTGAATACCTTTCATTCATTTGTTCTTTTTGCCTCTTCATAGCTTTCCTTTCCCTCTCCCCGATTCTCTGTCTGATGAATGGTCTCGCACGAAACGTCAACTATTTATTTTCACCAGAGATGCTGCCTGACGCTCTGGCATTTTATGTATATCATTGGTGTATACGAGCATTTCCAGTTCCTTCCTACACAATCCTCCCGCCACGCCCCCACCCCCACCCACCTCCCGCACTAGAGGAGGGGGAGCGAGTGCTTGAGTATGAGGGGAAATGAGCCGCATCTGCGCAGTTAGGTGCTATGGGTTAGTAGTGGCATATTGCGTTTTGGAACGGGTTGCGTTGGGGGACCAGGCCTTCCGTGAGACTAGGACCCAACGGGTCCCATTTAGTCTAGTTAATAATATTAATAGATAAACATTTGGTTTCTAACAATGTACTCCATTTCAGTTCCTCCTCTTGTCGTTTTCGTCGTCATTTGCATATTCCACCAATCTATGCAAGTCGTAGGACCATAAAACTACAAGTTATAGCTGCAGAATAAACACATTCGGCCAATCAAATGCAATCCGCATTTAATCGTGTTTTCCCTCGCAACCTCATCTATTGCCCTTTTCAGGTAGCACTTGACGCGCTTACTAAACAATAGGTCATTGCAACTGTGTCTCATATTTCTGACACCAGTGATTTCTCAGTTAACAATCTCGTTCCCTTCCAGTTCTTGGTTCTTGGTTCTTGGTTTCTTGGTCCTCCAAAATATTCCAAATGGAATTTAAATACAGTATTTGGTCTTTTGCTGCTTGATTACTTTTCCCCAGTCCTCACGAAAGGAGGGAGATTAAAATGTGACCTAGCACTGCCTTTCAAAAGAATAATAATCTAAAACAATCTCTGTCCATATGTATATGTACATTAATCTTCAAATGCAACAAGTTGGAATTTACTTTCACCCAATCATACACATATTTTTGAGATTAAGAATACATACGTTTTCTGTTGAAAGACAGTGCTTGGTCACATTTTCTAATTTAATTTGACATCATATAATATGCGAACTTATCCATTATCCAATCGTTCTTCAAATGTGGCCTAATATTTAACGTTGTCGTGTCTAACATAAAGCAGCTATTCTCTTCTTCATGTATGCGTGGTTCTCCTTTCTGTAAATTCTTGACTTCAAGCTAAAGTGAATTATCTCATAATTTGCTAACTTTTCCTCAATGACAGGTGACATTCAACAAGATTGGTGAACCTTTTCCTATTACATATCATTTATGTCCCAAAGACGTTCTCCACACTACCCGGGCAAATTATGATATGCCCACTTGTAATATTGATAAATATCCCGTTTGAGTACTGCATCTCTCTCACCGCATACATTCCCCTACGTTCTGCTCGGTCTTGTATTATCAGTATAGAAACATAGAAACATGGAAATTAGGTGCAGTAGAAGGCCATTCGGCCCTTCGAGCCTGCCCCGCCATTCAACATGATCATGGCTGATCATCCAACTCAGTATCCCGTATCTCCCCATACCCCCCTGATCCCATTTACCAGAAGGGTCACATCTAGCTCCCTCTTAAATATAGCCAATGCACTAACCTTAACTACCTTCTGTGGCAGATAATTCCAGAGTTTCACCACACTATGTGTGAATTTCTTTTTTCTCTCATCTCGATCCTAAAAGACTTCCCCGTTGTCCTTAAACTGTGGCCCCTTGTTCTGGACTTCCCCAACATCGGGAACAATCTTCCTGCATCCAGCCAGTCCAACCCCTTAAGAATTGAGTTCAAGAAGGGACGGCAGATGCTGGAAGATCGAAGGTACACAAAAATGCTGGAGAAACTCAGCGGGTGCAGCAGCATCTATGGAGCGAAGGAAATAGGCGACGTTTCGGGCCGAAACTCTTCTTCAGACTGATGGGGGGGGGGGGGGGGGGGGGGGGGGGGAGAAGGGGGGGGGGAAGGGAGGAGGAGGAACACGAGGGCGGGGGGATGGGAGGAGACAGCTCGAGGGTTTAGGAAGGGGAGGAGACAGCAAGGGCTAGCAAAATTGGGAGAATTCAACGTTCATGCCATCCGGACGCAAGCAACCCAAGCGGAATATGAGGTGCTGTTCCTCCAATTTCCGCTGTTGCTCACTCTGGCAATGGAGGAGACCCTGGACAGAGAGGTCGGATTGGGAATGGGAGGGGGAGTTGAAGTGCTGAGCCACTGGGAGTTCAGGTAGGTTATTGCGGACTGAGCGAAGGAGTTCTGCGAAACGATCGCCCAACCACCGCTTAGCCTCCCCGATGTAAATCACCTGACTTCTAGAGCAGCGGATGCAGTAGATGAGGTTGGAGGAGATAAAGGTGAACCTCTGTCGCACCAGGAACGACTGCTTGGGTCCTTGAATGGAGTCAAGGGGGAGGTAAAGGGACAGGTGTTGCATTTCTTGCGGTTGCAACGGAAAGTGCCCGGGTAGAGGGTGGTATGGTAGGGAAGGGATGAATTGACAAGGGAGTTGCGGAGGGAGCGGTCTTTGCGGAAGGCAGACATAGGGGGAGATGGGAAGTTGTGGCGAGTGGTGGGGTCACGTTGGAGGTGGCGGAAATGGCGGAGGATTATCTGTTGTATTTGCCAGCTGGTGGGGTGAAAGGTGAGGACTAGGGGGACTCTACCCTTGTAGCGAGTGCGGGGATGGGGAGAGAGAGCAGTGTTGCGGGGTATGGATGAGACCCGGGTGCGATCCTCATCTATGGTGGCAGAGGGGAATCCGCGTTCCCTGAAGAACGAGGACATTTCCGATGCCCTGGTATGGAACGTCTCATCCTGGGAACAGATGCGGCGTAGGTGGAGGAATTGGGAGTAGGGGATGGAATATTTACAGGGGGCAGGGTGCGAAGACGATTAGTCCAGATAGCCATGTGAGTCAGTTGGTTTGTAGTGTATGTCGGTCAGAAGTCTGTCCCCTGTGATGGAGATGGTGAGGTCAAGGAATGGTAGGGAAGTGTCGGCAATGGTCCAGGTGTATTGGAGTGCCGGATGGAAGTTGTTGGTGAAGTGGATGATGTCAGTCAGTTGTGTGTTAGTGCAGGAGGTGGCGCCAAAGCAGTCGTCAATGTAACGGAGGTAGAGGTCGGGGATGGGGCCCTGGTACGTATTGAACAAGGATTGTTCAACGTACCCGACAAAGAGGCAGGCGTAGCTGGGGCCCATGCGTGTGCCGTGTGTTTGGAGGAAATGGGAGGAGTCAAACGTAAAGTTGTTGAGGGTTAGGACCAACTTCGCTAGGCGGAGGAGAGTGTCAGTGGCTGGGTATAGGGACTGTATTACCTTAAGAATTGTGTAGGTCTCTATACGACACCCCCTCAATCTCCTAAATTCTGGCGAGTACATGCCGAGTCCATCCAGGCTTTCTTCATATGAAAGTCCTGACACCCCAGGTATCACTCTGGTGAACCTTCTCTGGACTCCATCCATAGCAAGAATGTATTTCCTCAGATTAGGAGACCAAAACTGTACGCAGTTCTCCAGGTGTTGTGTCACCAACACCATGCACAACTGTAATCAAATATCCCTGCTCCTTTACACAAATCATTTTGCTATGAATGCTAACATACCATTCGCTTTCTTCACCGCTTGCTGCACCTGAATGACTACTTTCAATGACTGGTGTACCATGACACCCAGGTCTCGTTGCCTCTCCCCTTTTCCTAATCGGCCACCATTCAGATAATAGTCTACTTTCCTGTTTTCGCCACCAAAGTTGATAACCTCACATGCATTCACATTATACTGCATCTGCCTTGCATTTGCGCACTCACCCAACCTATCCAAGTCACATTGCAGCCTCCTAGCATCCTCCTCACAGCCAATACTGCCCCCCAGCTTCGTGTCATCCGCAAACTTGGAGATGTTGCATTAAATTCCCTCGTCCTATCCTCTAGGGCCTTAAATATAACGTCCGCTAATAAGTTCCTAGTCAGAGAGAGTCATATAGTCATAGTGATGCAGTATGGAAACAAGCCCTTCGGGCTCAACTTGCCCATAGCGGTCAACATCCACATTAATTCCAGCTACACTAGTACCCCCTGCCCGAGTTTTGTCAAAATCCCTCCAAACCTGTCCTCTCCGTATACCTAACTGTTTGTTAAATATTGGGATTGTCCCTGGTTACAATACCTCATTGTAAGCTTGTTCAATTTACCATAACCCTATGTTTGAAATAGTTACACAACACACAAGGTACACAATTTCTTGAAATTAAAAATGAAAACAAAAATAAAAATACAAGCGACTGTCGGCTGGTTGCCTTGTGCACAACACCCTCACCGTCACAAATGAACAAACAAACAAACACAGACGCTGGTCAGAGGATTGTAAGCTAGAGTGCCTCTCCCCCTCCCCCACGCCGGGTCCCCATTGTCTTCCCCCTCACGCTCATCGACCGCGAGGCCCAACCGCCACCGAGGCCCATGTTGCCGCGATGCACCCGCTGCCGCCGCCGAGTCTCCAACTGCCGTGGACGAGTCTGCCATCGCCGCCACCCGTTGAGGTTACTTCGGCACAGACAGACCTCGCTGTCCGGCTTCACTGCTATCCTCTGGAAAGCGTGTGGGGACGAGTCAGGCCCACCGGGGCGCTCTCCTGTCGTCGGCCGTCGTTCTGGTCGTCAACGCTGGGGTTGTTCGACGAGTGGATCCGGCCCGTGATGCTCCCCGAAATACTGCCGCCGCGCGCCCAGCTCCACTTGGACAAATCTTCTCCATACCGGTTCCAGCTTGACAACAGCTTTCCTATAACAGTCGTGCCTACAAACGAACAAAATACTGTACATTTAGCCTCATAAACTAGGCTGTGGGCCGAGCATCGAAAATGTGTCTATAAATCCATTTTCGTGACCCACGTCTGGGAACTACATGAAATGTTGCCCAGATTTAGATGAAATATAATTGTGAAGGAAGTCATAACACGTCAGTGCCACAGTGACATTGTAACGGGTATGGCTTGGACCCAATAGCAGCACAGAATCAGGCAGGTATAGTTGGTAATGAACTTTATTACGACACTGTAACACAGAAGAGTAACACAGGAATGGGTACACCGTACTCACACAGAGGCTCAGGATTGAGCGAGGGTTCCGAGGAGGGGCAGGAAGGAGACGTAGTCGGGGTAGCGGAAGGTCCAGTAACCAGGAGATCCAACACACGATGCAAACAAACAAGCGAGGGACAGAAGAAAGGAGAGTCGAAGCCAGGCAGGGAGTCGAGGAGCCGTTGCAGGGGTACACCAAACAGCCCAGGAGAGAGGCACACACAAACCAGGAGGTACGGGACGGAGGCCGTGGTCGGGGACAGAAGGCTGAGGTGATATCCGGGAAGACGACAGGACGGAATGGTCAGGGGCAGGCAGGTTCGAATCCGTGTAGGCAGTCGGGAAATCGCTGGAGAGTCTTGCATGAATGCTGAGAACAATGTGGCACTGTGTGAACGGTGAGGAGCGTCTATATACCGGGTTAATGGGTGATCAGAGGCAACTGAGTGCAACAGGTGAGGATAGTTGGTCTGATGAGAGGGGAGTGGCAGGCAGGTAGGTGAAGAGAAGGAGGTACCGGTTGAAAAGGACTGGGAGTTGAAGTGGATGAGAATGAGGAGAGCCCCCCCCCCATATCTCAATGACCTCCTCTCCCCCTACCAACCCTCACGGTCCCTCAGATCCACATCAGCCGGTCTCCACTCCATCCACAAGTCCAACCTCCGCAGTTTTGGGGACAGCGCCTTCTCCAGGGCAGCTCCCAGGCTCTGGAACTCTCCCCCAACTGATCCGCAATTCCGTGTCCCTCACCATCTTCCAGTCCAGCCTCAAGACCCATCTCTTCACATCTGCCTATCCTTAGCCCCACGTCCCCCTTCCTTTTTCATCTGTGCATTAATTGCCTCATATTGTGTTTTGAATTGAATTCTGTCTTTACTTTGTGTACTAGTCATGTCTCTAGTATTTATTTCATTCCCCTTACATGTTTTTCCTCTACCTGCAAAATTTTTGTAAGGTGTCCTTGAGACTCTTGAAAGGCGCCCATAAATAAAATGTATTATTATTATTATTAACATCCCGCTGCCACAGCCACTGATTTCTCAGGGACTACAAAGGGAAAATGTACTCCAGTAATCCCTCGGTGTGCTTTATATCTGTCTGTTAAGGTGTTCAGATTTGTCAAAGATTGAATTGCATTCCAACAATGGAGTCTTTAGGTTTATAGAGTTAAGCGTGAAACTGATAAAGCAAAATGTTTTTCGTGCCAGGAGCAAACTACACACACTTTGACTATAGACAACTCTCATTTGGCAAATGTCAAAAATATTCTGCTGCTTTTTAAGTATTTTTCCCCAACATGGCAGTGTCGCTCAGCGGTAGAGTTTCTAACTCACAGCGCCGGAGACCCAGGTGCTGTCTGTACAGCATGTGTATGTTCTCCTCGTGACCCGCGTGGGTTTTCTACGGGTGCTCCGGTTTCCTCCCCCACTCAAAAGACGTGCACGTTTGTAGGTTAATTGGCTTTGGTAAAAAGTCCCCAATGTGTAGGATAGTGCGGGTGTAGAGGTGAATACTGGTCGGCGTGGACTCGGTGGGCCAAAGGGCCCGTTGCCACACTGTATCTCGAAATGAAAACACTTGAGATTTAAAATTGTTTGTGCTGGAGTCACTCAGCGGGTTGAGCAGCATCTCTGGAGAACATGAGTGGGTGACGTTTTGGTTCAGGACCCGTCTTTAGGACCAGACGTCAACGAGTGCTGGACTCACCATGACGTCGAAACATAGAAAATAAGTGCAGGAGAAGGCCATTCGGCCCTTTGAGCCAGCACTGCCTTTCAATATGATTTTGGCTAATCATCAAAAACCAATACCCCAATCCTGCTATCTCCCCATATCCCTTGATTATGTTAGCCCAAAGAGCCACATCCAACACTCACTTGAAAACATCCAGTGAATTGGCCTCCACTGCCTTCTGTGGCAGAGAATTCTACAGATTTTCTGCGTGAAAATATGTTCACTCTTCTGAGTCCTAAATGGCCTAACCCGTTATTCTTAAACTGTGACCCCCTGGTTCTGGACTCCTCCAACGTCGGGAACATTGTTCCTGCACCTAGCCTTAACTCTTTTAAGAATGTTATATGTTTTCATAAAATATCCTCTCATCCTTCTAATTTCCAGCGAATTCAAGCCCAGTCTACCCATTATTTCATCACACGTAAGTCCCGTCACCCCGGAAATTGACCTGGTGAACTTACGCTGCACTCCCTCAATAGTAAGAATGTCCTTCTGCAAATTAGGAAAGGTACAGGAGTGTGAAAACGCACACCTCCAGATTCAGGGACAGTTTCTTCCCAGCAGTTATCAGGTAACTAAATCATCCTACCACAACCAGAGAGCAGTTCTGAACTACTATCTACCTCATTGGTGACACTCGGACTATCGTTGCTGGCTTTACCTTGCACTAAACGTTATTCCCTTACCATGTATCTATACATTGTAAATGGCTCGATTGTAATCATGCATTGTCTTTCTGCTAACTGTTTTTTAACACGCGACAAAAAAGCTTTTCTCTGTACACGTGAAATAAACTCAATTTAACTGAGTTCCTTGTATCTAACACTTGAGTCCAGTTGGTTCTAACCACTGTGACCTGTGGCCATATGGTGAAGTGGTTTATTCCCTTCTGCGCCGGCCTTCCATTCGTAAGATCGCAAGTTTGTAAACCATCATAATCAGAGGTGAACTCATAATGTGCCTGGCCGGCGACATCACAGTGAACTGCATCCGTAACCACGAGAGACGGACGGGCTCCATTCTATCCATCAACTTGAAGTGGGTTCATAGTTTGCGAGATATTGAACAGATCAGGACTTTAAAATTCACTCTACGTATTTAGAAACAAAGAAACCTGTATCAAAAATGCCGGTGGAGAGTGCCAAGCAGGATGATAAAAGGAGATCTAAGGTAGATTTGAATCCGTTAATAGACCAAGATAAAAGGTGGAGTGACTCAGCGGGTCTTATTCTTAAACTGCGACCCCCTGGTTCTGGACCACCTACATTGGGAACATAGGGACGTAGGGCTCTACTGCCACCTCTGAGCTTTTCTTTATGGGAGAGAATCCTATCCATCCAGTGACAATCCTGTCTCCAGTCTTCAACATCCCCCCCCCCAGCCCCAACCCCGCCTCTCCCCCTACCCAGCCTTCTACGCTCTCTGGACCTTTTCATACCCACTGTTGGTGCAATTACTGTATTGGCTTCTCTACTTCACTGGCCCACTCACACCGTAAGGGTCCTGACCTGAAACGACAAATGTTAGGGATCATCTCTGGAGAACATCTCTGGAGAAGGATATTGAATTATGTGAGTTAAGGGAAACAAGTAGAATAGCTATAAAAACTATGAGATTAAAAGAAGAGGAAGTACTGACACTTTAAATAAATATAAAATGGATAAGCCTTGAGGGAAGTTAGTGAAGAAATAGCAGGGGCTATGACAGAAATATTTCAAATGTCATTAGAAACGGGAATAGCGCCGGAGGATTGGCGTACTGCGCATGTTGTTCCATTGTTTAAAAAGGGTTCTAAGATTAAACCTAGCAATTATAGACCTGTTAGTTTGACGTCAGTGGTGGGCAAATTAATGAAAAGGATGCTTAGAGATAATATAATGGACGATTATAAGCATCTGGATCAACAGGATCTGATTAGGAAAAGTCAACATGGATTTGTGCCTGGAAGGTCATGTTTGACTAATCTTGAATTTTTTGAAAAGGTTACTCGGAAAATTGATGAGGGTAAAGCAGTGGATGTTGTCTATATGGACTTCAGTAAGGCCTTTAACAAGGTTGCTCATGGGAGGTTGTTTAAGACGGTTCAATTGTTGGGTATTAATGGTGGAGTAGCAAGATAGATTCAACAGTGGATGATTGGGAGATACCAGAGAGTAATGGTGGATGGCTGTTTGTCAGGTTGGAGGCAGGTGACTAGTGGGGTGCCTCAGGGATCTGTTTTGGGTCCACTGTACATGTGCATTAATGATCTGGATGATGGTGTGGTAAATTGGTTTAGTAAGTTCGCAGATGATACTGAGATAGGTGGTGTTGTGGATAATGAAGTAGATGTTCAACATCTACAGAGATATTTAGGCCGGCTGTGTGGGCTGAAAGATGGCAGATGGAGTTTAATGCTGATAAGTGTGAAGTGCTACATCTTGGCAGGAAAAATCAAAATAGGACGTACATGGTAAATGGTAGCGAATTGAGGAATGCAGTTGAACAGAGGGATCTAGGAATAACTGTGCATAGTTCCCTGAAGGTGGAATCTCATGTAGATATGGTGATAAGAAAGCTTTTGTTGTGCTGGCCTTCATAAATCAGAGTATTGAGTATAGAAGCTGGAATGTAATGTTAAAATTGTACAAGGCATTGGTGAGGCCAATTCTGGAGTATGGTGTACAATTATGGTTGGCTAATTATAGGGAGGATGTCAACAAAATAGAGAGAGTACAGAGGAGGTTTACTAGAATGTTGCCTGGGTTTCAGCAACTAAGTTACAGAGAAACGTCGAACAAGTTTGGTCTTAATTTTTTGGAGCGCAGAACGTTAAGGGGGGACTTGATAGAGGTCTTTAAAATGATGAGAGGGATAGACAGAGTTGACGTGGATAAGCTTTTCGCATTGAGACTGGGGAATATTCAAACAAGAGTACATGAATTGAGAATTAAGGAACAGTAGTTTAGAGTAACTCCTTTTCTCAGAGAGTGGTAGCTATGTGGAATGAGCTTCCAGTGGAAGTGCTGGAGGCAGGTTAGATTTTATCATTTAAAAATAATTTGGATAGGTATATGGATGGGAAAGGAATGGAGGGTTATGGTCTGAGTGCAGGTAGATGGGACTAGGGGGAAATAAGTGTTCGGCACAGACTAGAAGGGTCGAGATGGCGTGTTTCCGTGCTGTAATTGTTATATGGTTATATGGTTATCACATGGATAGATGACATTTCACGGAGTGCTGGAGTAACTCAGCGGGTCAGGCAGCATCTGTGGAGAACATGGGTAGGTGACGTTTCACAGGACAATGAAGCTAGTTGGAGAATGGTGGCCGATTAGGAAAAGGAGAGATGCAACGAGACCTGGGTGTCATGGTACATCAGTCATTGAAAGTAGGAATGCAGGTGCAGCAGGCAGTGATTTGAGTATAAGAGCAGGGAGGTTCTATTGCAGTTGTACAGGGTCTTGGTGAGACCACACCTGGAGTATTGCGTACAGTTTTGGTCTCCTAATCTGAGGAATTACATTCTTGCCATAGATGGAGTACAGAGAAGGTTCACCAGACTGATTCCTGGGATGGCAGGACTATCATATGAAGAAAGACGGGATAGACTCGGCTTGTACACGCTAGAATTCAGAAGTTTATGGTGGGATCTTATAGAAACTTACAAAATTCTTAAAGGGTTGGACAGACTAGATGTAGGAAGATTATTTCCGATAATGGGGAAGTGCAGAACTAGGGGTCACAGTTTAAGGATAAGAGGGAAGTTTTTTAGGACCGAGATGAGAAAATCATTTTTTACACAGAGAGTGGTGAATCTGTGGAATTCTCTGCCACAGAAGGTAGTTGAGGCCAGTTAATTGGCTATATTTAAGAGGGAGTTAGATGTGGCCCTTGTGGTTAAAGGGATCAGGGGGTATGGAGAGAAGGCAGGGATGGGATACTGAGTTGGATGATCAGCCATGATCATATCGAATGGCGGTGCAGGCTCGAAGGGCCAAATGGCCTACTCCTGCGCCTATTTTCTATGTTTCTAACTAGGGTTGGGGATGGTGGAGAGAGAGGGAAGGCAAGGGTTATTTGAAGTTGGAGAAATCAATATTCATATCGCTGTTGTAATCTACCTGTCATGCTGAGTTACTCCAGCATTTTGTGTCTATATTCAGTGTCATTCTGCATCTGCTGTTCCAGTACATTTTGTCTTGCCCACGTTGACCAAGATGCCCCGTCTACACTAGGTCCTCCTGCCTGCATTTGCTCCACATCTCTCCATTCCTATCCTATCCATGTACCTGTCAAGCGTCAAGGGTATTTTATTGTCATATGTCACAAACTGAACTGAAATGCTGGACTTACGATACGATAGAACTTTATCTATCCAAGGATGGAAATAGACCTGCCAACAGTCAAACTATACAAGATAAAGACGGACATGGTGGCGCAGCGGTAGTGTTGCTGCCTTACAGCAAATGCACGCCGGAGACCCAGGTTCGATCCCGATTACGGGTGCTGTCTATACGGAGTGTGTCCCCGTGACCTGCGTGGGGTTTCTCCGAGATCTTCGGTTTTCTCCCACACTCCAAAGACGTACAGGATTGTAGGTTAATTGGCTTTGGTAACATTGTAAGTGTCCCTAGTGTGTGGAGCAGTGTTTGTGTAAGGGATGATCGCTGTTTAGTGTTAATGTGCGGGGATCGCTGGTTGCCACGGACCCGGTGGGCCGAAGGGCCTGATTCTGCGCTGCATCTCTAAACTAAACTAAACTAAACTAAACTAAACTAAACTAAACTAAACTAAACTAAACTAAACTAAACTAAACTAAACTAAACTAAACTAAACTAAACTAAACTAAACTAAACTAAACTAAACTAAACATGAAACATGAAACATGAAATTAAAGTGATGAGTGGAAAGGATTGGGGATGTGCAAAGATTGGGGAGGGGTAGTCAGTCTACCCCATGACAGAAGGGGGTGGAGTTGTACAGTTTGATAGCCATGGGGGAGCAGGATCTCCTGTGGCGTTCTGTGCTGTATCTTGGTGGAACCAGTCTGTTGCTGAAGGTGTTCCTCAGTGTGTCATGGAGTGGGTTACGTAGCAGCATAACAGCGGTGTGACATATTGCACTGTAAAATCCTTACTAAACAGCACACAAAGTTCAGTGTATATTAGAGACACAGATAATTAGTCCAACTAGTCCTATCCAAATATCTTCTAAATGCCATTGTACCAGCCTCCACTACGTCCTCTGGCAGCTTGTTCCATATACCCATCTCCTGGGTGAAGGGAGTGAATTTATTATGGTAGCCAAAAATGCTGGATAAACTCAGCAGGTGAGGCAGCGTCTAGATTCAACTTTCGATGTTTCCAGCATCTGCAGTTCTTTCTTAAACAAGTTAATTACGGTAGTGATTTAGGAAGGTACACAAAATTGCTGGGGATACTCAGCGGGTGCAGCAGCATCTATGGAGCGAAGGAAATAGGCGACGTTTCAGGCCGAAACCCTTCTTCAGACTGATGGGGGGTTGGGGCGGGAGAAGGAAGAAAAAGGGGAGGAGGAGGAGGAACCCGAGGGCGGGCGGATGGGAGGGTGGGAGGAGACAGCTAGAGGGTTAAGGAAGGGGAGGAGACAGCAAGGGCAAGCAAAATTGGGATAATTCAATGTTATTGCCATCCGGACGCAAGGTCCCCAGACGGAATATGAGGTGCTGTTCCTCCAATTTCCGCTGTTGCTCACTCTGGCAATGGAGGAGACCCAGGACAGAGAGGTCGGATTGGGAATGGGAGGGGGAGTTGAAGTGCTGAGCCACCGGGAGTTCAGTTAGGTTATTGCGGACTGAGCGGAGGTGTTCGGCGAAACGATCGCCCAACCTACGCCTAGTCTCCCCGATGTAAATCAGCTGACATCTAGAGCAGCGGATGCAGTAGATGAGGTTGGAGGAGATACAGGTGAACCTTTGTCGCACCCACCTGGAACGACTGCTTGGGTCCTTGAATGGAGTCGAGGGGGAGGTGAAGGGACAGGTGTTGCATTTCTTGCGGTTGCAACGGAAAGTGCCCGGGGAGGGGGTGGTGCGGGAGGGAAGGGAAGAATTGACGAGAGAGTTGCGGAGGGAGCGGTCTTTGCGGAAGGCAGACATGGGGGGAGATGGGAAGATGTGGCGGGTGGTGGGGTCACGTTGGAGGTGGCGGAAATGGCGGAGGATTATGTGTTGTATTTGCCGGCTGGTGGGGTGAAAGGTGAGGACCAGAGGGACTCTGCCCTTGTTGCGAGTGCGGGGATGGGGAGAGAGAGCAGTGTTACGGGGTATGGATGAGACCCTGGTGTGAGCCTCGTCTATGGTGGCGGAGGGGAATCCCCGTTCCCTGAAGAACGAGGACATTTCCGATGCCCTGGTATGGAATGTCTCATCCTGGGAACAGATGCGGCGTAGGCGGATGAATTGGGAGTAGGGGATGGAGTCTTTACAGGGGGAAGGGTGGGAAGACGGGTAGTCCAGATAGCCATGTGAGTCAGTGGGTTTGTAATGTATGTCGGTCAGGAGTCTCTCCCCTGCGATGGAAATGGTGAGGTCAAGGAATGGTAGGGAATTGTCGGAAATCGTCCAGGTGTATTGGAGTGCCGGATGGAAGTTGGTGGTGAAGTGGATGAAGTCAGTCAGTTGTGTGTAGGTGCAGGAGGTGGCCCCAAAGCAGTCGTCAATGTAACGGAGGTAGAGGTCGGGGATGGGGCCCTGGTACGTCTCGAACAAGGATTGTTCAACGTACCCGACAAAGAGGCAAGCGTAGCTGGGGTCCATGCGTGTGCCCATAGCTACGCCTTGTGTTTGGAGGAAATGGGAGGAGTCAAATGTAAAGTTGATCAGGGTGAGGACCAACTCCGCTAAGCGGAGGAGAGTGTCAGTGGCTGGGTATAGGTTGCTCCTCTGGTCGAGGAAGAACCGGAGGGCTCCGAGGCCATCCTGGTGGGGGATGGAGGTATAGAGTGACCGGACATCCATGGTGAAGATGAGGGACTGAGGGCCCAGAGAGTGGAATGCGTGGAGGCGGCGGAGAGTGTCTGAGGTGTCTAGAACATAGGTGGGAAGGGATTTGACCAAGGGGGATAGGGTGGAGTCAAGGTATGTGGAGATGAGTTCGGTGGGGCACGAACACGCAGAGACAATGGATCTGCCGGGAGAGCCGGGTTTGTTGATTTTGGGGAGAAAGTAAAAAACGGGCCGTGCGAGGCTGGGGAACGATGAGGTTGGAAGCTTGGTCGGGCAGGGCGTGGGAATTGATGAAGTCGGTGATGGTACTGGAAATGGTGGCCTGGTGCTCGTCAGTGGGGTCATGGTCCAAGGGTAAGTAGGAGGAGGTGCCCGAGAGTTGGCCCGTGGCCTCAGCTTTGTAGAGATCGACGCGCCAGACTACTACGGCACTACTTGTCGGCTGGTTTGATGACCCAATCTGGGTTTTTGCGGAGTGATTCAATGGCAGTGCGTTCAGAGGGGGAAAGAATAGAGTGAGACAGGGGAGTGGAGAAGTTGAGGCGGTTGACGTCGCGGCGGCAGTTCTGGATAAAAAGTTCCAGAGCCGGTACTTTATGAGAGGGGTTCCACGAGGAGGGAAACGGGGTCATCATTGGGGGGCGAGGACTCCTTCCCATGGAAGTGCGCTGTGAGGCGGAGACGACGGTAGAAGCGCTCCTAGTCATGGTGGGCGCGGAACTCATTGAAATGGGGACGGAGGGGCACAAAGTTAAGACCTCTGCTGAGGATAGACCGTTGGGTGGGGGAGAGGGGGAGGTCGGGGGGGATGGTGAACACCTGGCAGGGGTGGGAGTTGGGGACAGAGGAAGGCAGATGGGTGGACTGGGGACGGGGCGAGTTGTGTGTGGGGGGGGTTGTGGGTGTTGGAGGAGTGGTGGGTGGTCAGGGGGTGGGGGGGAGAGAGGGCTGTAATGTGGTTGGGGAAGAGCGGGGGTGACATGGTTGGGGGGGATGGGGGAGGGTCAGTGGAGCAGCCACTGAGGTTGGCAAGGCTGGGCAGACGGGCCCTAGGGCCCAGTGGAGTTAAGTCCAGGAGAGTGGGAGTAAGCAGCGTGGAGGCTCCAGGCCCAGTGCAGAGTCCAGGCTTCAGGTAAGGCGACGGCTGTGGGTTGCTGGAGGGGGGTGGAGTGGCGCGGGTCACCGGACCCGGTGGTCGGAGTCCAGTGGCGCGGGTCAACGGACCCGATGGTCGGAGTCGAGTGGCGCGGGTCACCGGACCCGATGGTCGTAGTCCGCAAGCGATGCGTGGGTGGTCCCGGTGGGCGGAGGGTCGGCGGGCCGGCGGCGAGATGAATCGGGTGCGTTGCGGCGGCCATGTTGGGGGGGCCCCGGTTCGGCGGCGATGCCGTGTAGGCCGGGTCCGGCGGCGATGTCGGAGGAATCGGCGAGGGGGAGAAAGTCCGAGTTACCGTAGAAGCTGCGAGGCTGGGCGTCATCGATAGGCAGGTGAGGGTCGGCGGCGGCATCGATGTGGAGGTCGGTGAAGGCGGCGTCCCGGTGAGTATGGAAGTCGCTCCTAGTGGCCAAGATGGCGTCGCGGGACTCGGGCAGGTGATGCGGGCCAGGGTTGGGGCCCGGAGTCTGCGGGCGGTCGAGTCGCGGAGTGTAGGCGTCGGGAGCGGCCTGGAGTCTGGATAATTTAAGGTCCTTAGTGGAATTAAGGTAGGCCAGGAATTTTTTATTAAAGAGGTGGACCTTCCGGCGGATGAAATACAGCTGGGGTCCGTTGCAGGTCTGGGTTAATGAGGCCTGAAGTACAGGGAGTGTCGATGTGAGGTCCTGTTGGTGCCGGCGCATCGCGACCAGGGTAGATCTCAGTGCCCCGTTGGAGAATTGCTGGGTATGCCGGTGGATAGCCAGTCGGTACCGATGGTCCGGTTGCGGTCCGAACTGGGAGGTAGGGAACTGGAGCTGGAAGCCATGGGGTATGAGATGGAGGCGCAGGCAGGCCCCGAGGAAGCAAATGTGGCTGTGGTATCGAGTCTGGGTAAGGGTATGGTCGTACAGTTGGAGGGCAGGGGGGATCACAGAGGGTGTGCAGTTAGAGAGGAGGTTGTGAAACTGTCTCCGGAGAGAGGAGGTGAACTTCTTCAAAGTAGGCATACCTTGAGGAGATATCGCAGTGGAGTAGCCAAAGTGTTCAAAAAGGAACTGCAGATGCTGGAATATCGAAGGTACACAACATTGCTGGGGAAACTCAGCGGGTGCAGCAGCATCTAGGAATGTTTTAGGAATGTTGGATTCAGCCGAGTCTTAAACGATGCCTCTGTAGAATAATACAATACAATACAATACAATTTTATTGTCATTTGAGCCTCAGTGAGGCTTAAACGAAATTCCGTTTCCACAGCCATACAAAGAAAGACAATTCCTAGACATACACACAATTTAGTTCACACAAACATCCATCACAGTGAACCTACTGTGATGGAAGGAAAAGTATTTTCTCTCCCCTGTTCTCCATGTCTCTCCCGATGTCCAAGCCCCAGGCGGGCGATGATAAGTCCCACGGCCATTTTAGGCCGTGCCGGGCGATTTACGGTCCAAATGTCACAAAGTTGGAGCCCCCGGCGGGCGCTGGAATGTCCCACGGCCATGAAGCCGTGCTGGGCGATGTACGACCCCGCTCCGGGTCGTTCCAACCCCGCGACACGGGCTGGCGAAGTCGCGTTGCGGGAGCTCCGGGAAGCGGTCTCTCTCTCCCCCGGACCCGCGAGCTCCCGATGTCCCAGTCCACCGGACCTGCGGCTGCGTTGCTGGAGCCTCCGAGCCCCAGGAGTCGAGTCTCAGCAGCGCGTCACCACCGCTCCCACACTCCGTGGCCGGCCAGCCCCACGATGGTGAATCTATTCCGTTTTGAACTAATCATGCTTTTTTTGTTGATGGGGTGAGAAAACGTGAATCTTTGTGTCTGGGTATATATCCATGGGTCAGGCAAACTAGTTTTAATTGGACAAATTGCATTTTCACTTCAAATGAAATAAATTGGCTTGTTTAACCATTGCTTATTCTTCCACGTGAACTCGTTTACAGCATCTGCAGACTCCTTTTAATTTAAAATTATTTTAAAATAGGGTTTGATTTAGTCAAAGCTTCACTTGAAGACCAAACTTTTTGCATCTTTGAACCATGAATTGGAGACCCAAAAATCTCTGTCGAATTGGTTATCAAAATTACCATGTGCTCCCCCGGAATGATGCCAGCTCTTGGGGACATTTTTATTATGATTCTTCACTTTTCCTTCAAATTCGATTTTTTAAATAAGTTTCAGCTTGTGAACTTTAAACAGCCCTTTTATTTCAAATATCCTTCGCAGACTTGGTGCGCTGAAGGGCCTGTTTCCACTCTGCATCTCTAAATCTAAAACTAAACTCACGCGCACGGCTGGTTGTGGGAATTACAGAGACATGGCTGCAAGAGGGTTGGTGATGGGAACTGAAAATTCAAGGATATATCTCCTCTAGAATAGACAGACAGTTGGGCAGAGGGGCTGGGGTAGCTCTGTTGGTGAGGAATTAAATTCAGTCCCTTGCAAGGGGTGACATTGAAACAGGAGATGTGGAGTCAGTATGGATAGAACTAAGGAAGTGTAAGGGTAAAAATACCCTAATAGGACTTATCCATTTGGGGTTAGCATTGGTGTTAGACAAGGGGGAATTTTGTCCCCAGTCCTTTTTAATCTATATAAACCATATAATATAAACCATATAACAATTACAGCACGGAAACAGGCCATCTAGACCCTTCTAGTCCGTGCCGAACACATAATCTCCCCTAGTCCCATATACCTGCGCTCAGACCATAACCCTCCATTCCTTTCCCATCCATATAACTATCCAATTTATTTTTAAATGATAAAAACGAA
Source organism: Amblyraja radiata (assembly GCF_010909765.2). Taxonomy (NCBI): domain Eukaryota; kingdom Metazoa; phylum Chordata; class Chondrichthyes; order Rajiformes; family Rajidae; genus Amblyraja; species Amblyraja radiata. Next base: position 99,772 of record NW_022630141.1, on the reverse strand, counting down.
CCTGCCTCCACCACCTTCACTGGAAGCACATTCCACACAGCTACCACTCTCTGAGTAAAGAAGTTCCCCCTCATGTTACCCCTAAACTTCAGTCCCTTAATTCTCAAGTCATGTCCCCTTGTTTGAATCTTCCCTACTCTCAGTGGGAAAAGCTTTTCCACGTCAACTCTGTCTATACCTCTCGTCATTTTAAAAACCTCTATCAAGTCCCCCCTTAACCTTCTGCGCTCCAAAGAATAAAGCCCTAACTTGTTCAACCTTTCTCTGTAACTTAGTTGCTGAAACCCAGGCAACATTCTAGTAAATCTCCTCTGTACTCTCTCTATTTTGTTGACATCCTTCCTATAATTAGGCGACCAAAATTGTACACCATACTCGAGAATTGGCCTCACCAATGCCTTGTACAATTTTAACATTACATCCCAACTACTATACTCAATGCTCTGATTTATAAAGGCCAGCACACCAAAAGCTTTCTTTACCACCCTATCTACATGAGATTCCACTTTCAGGGAACTGTGCACAGTTATTCCCAGATCCCTCTGTTCACCTACATTCTTCAATTCCCTACCATTTACCATGTACGTCCTATTTTAATTTGTCCTGCCAAGATGTAGCACCTCACACTTATCAGCATTAAACTCCAACTGCCATCTTTCAGCCCACTCTTCCAACTGGCATACATCTCTCTGTAGACTTTGAAACTCTACTTCATTACCCGCAACCCCACCTATTTTAGTATCATCTGCATACTTACTAATCCAATTTACCACACCTATATGGTTATATGTTATATGGTTATATGGTATGGTGTGGAACATGACATTAAATATAATGCTAGTAATAGTGCTGTTATGATCTGTAGAACCAAAGAGGATAAATGTCTAACATTTCCTGATTTTAAATTGTCTGACAATAATCTTAGTGTCTGTAATGAAGTAAAATATCTAGGGCATATTATTACAGAACACATGACAGATGATGAGGATATTTATAGGCAACTACGCATGCTGTATGTACAGGCGAATATTCTCTTGCGTAAATTTGGTGCAGATGTGGTGAAGTTGTAGGTACACAAAAAAGCAGGAGAAAATCAACGAGTGCAGCAGCATCTATGGATCGAAGGAAATAGGTAACGTTTCCCCTCTTCAGACGGATGTCGCTATTTAGAGCATACTGCACACCACTCTACACTGCGCACCTGTGGTCGAACTATGGAAAGACAAGTATGCAAGGAATAAAGGTGGCATATAACGATGCCATGAGAACATTGCCAAGGCAACCTAGATGGTTTAGTGCTAGTAATATGTTTATGGCTGCAGGAGTCAGTACTTTAGAAGCTATCCTAAGACATCACATGTATAAATTAATTTGCAGGATAAATGACTCTAAAAATGTGCTTATTGTGGTCTTGCCAAACATAAGGGTTTAGCACTACACGCTACGTAGCCCAGCTGTGGAGACACTGGTATCGTTATCTTGTTGTAGGACATTGAGCATTCTTTTAATTTTGATTTTTAACTTGTGTATTGTGTTTTAAAAAATATATAAATTACGATGTTTTTATAAGTGATATACTAACATTTTATGTGTATTTTATGACATTTAATATGCAATGCATTTTTTACTGTAATGTTGCCCCTTGTCTGGACCTTGAGTGTAATAAAATGTATTATTATTATTATTTAAAGGACCCCAAACAGTAGCCTGGACATAGGGTGCAAGTAGATTAAGGAATTAAAATTGGCATATAGCATAGGTAATACTACAGTTGTTATGGGATATTTCAACATGCAGGTAGACTGGGAAAATCAGGTTGGTACTGGACCCCAAGAAAGGGAGTTTGTGGAGTGCCTCTGTGATGGATTCTTAGAGCAGCTTGTATTGGAGCCAACCAGGGAGAAGGCAATTCTGGATTTTGTGTTATGTAATGAATTGGATTTGATAAAGGAACTTGAGGTCAAGGAGCCATTAGCAGGTAGTGACCATAATATGGTCAAGTATAATCTACAATTGGAGGGAGAAGGGTGGATCGGAGGTGTCAGTGTTACAGTTGAATAAAGGTGGCTATGGAGTCATGAGGGAGGAGCTGGCCAAAGTTGACTGGAAAGATACACTAGCAGGGTTGACAGTGGAACACCAATGGTAGGTATTTCTGGGAATAATACAGAAGGTGCAGGATCAGTTCATTCGAAATACGAAGAAAGTTTCCAATGGGAGTAAGGGGCGACCGTGGCTGACAAGGGACGTCAGGGAACATTTAAATGTAAAAGAGAAGAAGTACAACATAACAAAGATGAGCGGGAAGCAAGAGGATTGGGTAATGTTTAAGGAGCAACAGAAGATAACTAAAAAGACAATACGGGGACAAAAGATGAGATACGAGGGTAAGCCAGCCAAGAATATAAAGCAGGATAGTAAAAGCTTCTTTAGGTATGTGAAGAGGAAAAAATTAGTAAAGACCAAAGTTGGACCCTTGAACACCGAAAAAGGTGAATTTATTATGGAGAACACGGAAATGGCCGATTTCCTTCTTTGGATCTGTCTTCCCTAAGGAGGACACTCCTGATGTACTAGTGGCCAGAATATCTGGGGTGACGGAGGAACTGAAGGAAACCACATTAAGCAGGAAATAGTGTTGGATAGACTGATGGGACTGAAGGCTGATAAATCTCCAGGGCCTGATGGTCTGCATCCCTGGGTACTTAAGGAAGTGGCTCTAGATATCGTGGATGCATTGGTGATCATTTTACAATGTTCTATAGATTCAGGATCAGTTCATGTGGATTGGAGGGTAGCTAATGTTATCCCACTTTTTAAGAAAGGCGGGAGAGAGAAAACCGGGAATTATAGATCAGTTAGCCTGGTATCGGTGGTGGGGATGATGCTGGAGCCAATCATTAAAAGATGAAATAACGGCATTCGCATAGCAATAACAGGATTGGTCCGAGTCAGCGTTGATTTACGAAGGGGAAATCATGCTTGACTAATCTACTGGAATTTATTGAGGATCTAACGAGGAAAATGGACAGGGGAGGGGGGGCGAGTGGATGTGGTGTACTTGGACTTTCAGAAAACATTTGATAAGGTCCCACATAGGAGATTAGTGGGCAAACTTAGGGCACATGGTATTGGGGGTAGAGTGCTGACATGGATAGAGAAGTGGTTGGCAGACAGGAACCAAAGAGTAGAGATTAACGGGTCCCTTTCAGAATGGCAGGCAGTGACTAGTGGTGTACCGCAAGTCTCGGTGCTAGGACCGTAGATATTTACATTATACATCAATGATTTAGATGAAGGGATTCAAAGTAACATTAGCAAATTTGCAGATGACACAAAGCTGGGTGGCTGTGTGAACTGTGAGGATGATGCTATGCGAATGCAGGGTAATTTCGACAGGTTGGGTGAGTGGGCAGGTGCTTGGCAGATGCAGTTTAATGTGGATAAATGTGAGGTTATCCACTTGGGTAGCAAAACCAGGAAGACAGGTTGCTATCTAAATGGTGTCAATTTGTGAGATTGGGAAGTGCAACGGGATCTGGGGTCATTGCTCATCAGTCAATGAAAATACGCATGCAGGTACAGCAGGCAGTGAAGAAAGTGAATGGCATGTTGGCCTTTATTACAAGAGGAGTTGAGTATAGGAGCAAAGAGGTCCTTCTGCAGTTGTACAGGGCCCTAGTCAGACCATTGTGTACAGTATTGGTCCCCTAATTTGAGGAAGGACATTCTTGCTCTTGAGGGAGTGCAGCGTAAGTTTACAAGGTTAAATCCCGGGATGGCTGGACTGCCATATGCTGAGAGAATGGAGCGGCTGGGATTCTACACTCTGGAGTTTAGAATGATGAGAGGTGATCTTATTGAACCATATACGATTATACTAGACTAAGTGGGACCCTTTGGGTCCCGGCATCACACGGGAAGGCTGGACACCCAACACAATATTCCACCTCTCCACCAATTCCAATATTGCTGGCCGGTGGTGGGGGGGGGGGGGGCTTTCTGTTGCGCTAGTATGAGTGATGGGGGCCGAAGGTACTGATTTACAGAGGGCTACTACGGAATTTGTGGGCCAAGTGTATTTTTGGGCTGGCAGCACAGTCACTGAGGGCTGGCAGCTCAGTCACTGAGGGCTGGCAGTACAATCACTCGGACCTGGCAGGCTGGCGGCTGAGAAACGGCCAGAAATTCTGCCAAAAACAGGTGACAGACTATAAGAGAGAAGGGGGAAGAGGGTGGACTGAATGGATTATTGGGCTGGCATTTCAGTCACTTACAGCTGGTGGGCTGGCAGTTCACTAACTCACGGCTCGTGAGCTGGCAGTGCAGTCACTCAGGCCTGGTACGCTGGCAGTTCACTCAGTCACCCCTCCTACCTTCACCCCACCCCCCTACACTCTGCTACTTGCCATTCCCCTCCAACCCACACATTCAGTGTATCTCCAAACAACTCCCCCCATGCACTCTTAGTGGCTCTCCCACAGAGCAGCCATTCCTGTCTATTAGGTTCTATTGTGATGAAGAACACACAGCATTAAAAGTGCAAAAAGGTTTTATTAAAGTTTAAAATGTGATTGACTTAAAATATAAGATCAATTTAAATTTTAAAGATGAGATTTATTAAGTTTTTACTTGTTGTGTCTTGTTGTGTTCTGCTGCTCACTGCCTCTTGATGACTATTTCCTGTTGATAAAAAGAGACAATTTTAATATAGAGAAAGTCAGCGGTCAAATTTTAAGAAGAAAAATCTGAGAATTTATCTCAGAAGTCATCATTCAACGAAGCACGCTATTAATGACAACATTCTTGTGCGATGTTCCATCCTTCAGGGAACCTTTGAAATTTCCCTTCATATTTCCGTTGAGCTAGTATGTTGGGCCAAAGGTACTGGTTTCCAGAGGGCTAGTATGGAGTTTGTGGGCGGAATGGGTTTTTGGGTAAGCAGCTCAGTCACTGAGGCCTGTACTGTCAGGGGGGCACCAACAAGCGTAGTGTTGCTGAAGACATCTGGAAGAGTTCTGTCCACAACTTCAAAGAATTCTCTCCGAATCATTGGACATTCATCCCAAACAATGACTTTCTCTTGCCTCGTGAAATGTGCCGTCTTAGAGTTATTCTCGATGTTGCACAATGTATCCTCAGCCGCTTGGATGGATACCTTTAATCGAGAATGTGTAGTTCTTCCACCAGGCAGAAATGTAGCTGCTATCCTAGAGGATACTACAGCAATAGCCACATCACCTTGACCTCTAACATTTCCTGACATGATGTTGATAAAGCAGCCTAAAGACAATTTCAGTTGTTAATGAACACTGAAGATTTTGTGCAAAACATTTTTTTGAGGTGGGGGCTGTCAGGGTGGGGTGCGGGGTGATAAACATTGTGCAGCCAAGGGAGGGGCACAGCTTCAGGTGGGGGTTCTCGTGAGCTGATGAGAAATGGGGGGGGGGCTCATGCAGGGGATGAGGGCGGCTTCAGTAGGGGGTGCATCCTATAGCCAGGCGGAGGTGGGGATGTCAGTGGCGGAGAGGAGGCAGTGAGCGATTTACTCATGACCTGTGGATTCACTCACTGCCTTGGGATTAACTCATGTCCTTTAGACTGACTGACTCTCACGGCTTGTGGACTGACTGATTCCTGCATTCTGGAGTCACGTCCGACTTTTGTAAACTGAAAACGGTAACATCTACATTGAGGAACAGCTTCCTCCTGACAGCCATCACGCTATTAAACTTAATAAATAAGATTTGAACTACGAAATACTATATTATTTCACACACACACACACATATATATTCACACGCACTCACACACATATGCACACACACATATATTTATTCATACACACACACACACACACATATTCACTCACACACATATTCAGACACACACACGAACGCACACACATATTCACACACACACACACACACACACATACACACACACATATTCAGACACACACACGTACACACACACACACATATTCACACACACACGCACATATTCACACACACATTCACACACACATACATTCTCACACATACACACACATATTCACACACATTCTAATACACATATTCACAAACAGACTCATTCACGCACACACAAACTCAATGATACACACATTCACACAAAGACCCACACACACATATCCTCATACACACATAGACTCATACACACACACACACACACACACACACACACACACACACACACACACACACACACACACACACACACACACACACACACACACACACACACACACACACACACACACGCACGCACGCACGCACGCACACACACACACACACACACACACACACACACACACACACACAGACTCACTCACGCACACGCACACACAGACTCACTCACACACACACACACACATACTCAATCACACACACACACACACAGACTCAGCACCCACCTCAAGACGCTGCCCTATGGGTGGTAAATGTCGTGCAGTCAAGGGCAGTTTCTGGCGGGGGTTGTCGTGAACTGATGAGAAGGGGAGGTGTCCTCATGCAGGGGATGTGGACGGCTTCAGTAGGGGGTGCATCCTATAGCCAGGCGGAGGTCAGCGTCTTTAGGTGGGGGATGTCAGTAGAGGAGAGGGGCAGTGAGCGATTTACTCATGACCTGTGGACTCACTCACTGCCTTGGGATTAACTCATGGCCTTTGGACTGACTCTCACAGCTTGTGGACTGACTGATGCCCGACTTCTGGAGTCACGCCCGACTTATGTAAACTGAAAACTGTAACATCTACATTGAGGAACAGCTTCTTCCTGACAGCCATCACACTATTAAACATAACAAATAAGCTCTGAACTACGAAATACTATATTATTTCACACACACATATATATTCACGTGCACTCACACACATATGCACACACTCATATTCTCTCACACACACACACACACACACACATATATAATCACGCACACACACACACACTCATATTCACACACACACTCACACACACATATTCACTCACACACATATTCAGACACCCACATGTACATTCACACACACATAGATATAGACACACGCACATATTCACACACACACATATTCACTCACACACATACACACACACATACATATTTACACACTTACGCACACATATTCACACGCACACATAGTCACACACATACACATATATTCACACACACGCACATATATATTCACACGCAAATATTCACACACGCACACACACATACATATTCACACACACACATAGTCACACACATTCACATATA